>NW_017306295.1:1732077-1737007 GCF_000935625.1 Nanorana parkeri | reverse complement strand
GAACTCCATACAGAAGAGTGGCTGGACCTTTGTGCAGGCATGTCCACTGAAGACAGTGAGTCATTTTAACTGCACACAGATTCATCCCCTACCCTACCTCCCCACATGCAAACTCTGGCAGTACCCCTCTTTGCCCACACCAAAGAGTGTGGGAGGGTGCTGCCACTGCAAGATAATTATAGGCCAGACCATTTTAGAGGGCTGGGAACACTGGCAGAGTTATTCACAAAACGGTGAGGAGTTTGGAGAAGGCAGGAGAAGTGAATAATCTTGGCCAAAATAGCTGTTTTAGCCTAGATTGTTCACTTCTCCTGCCTTCTCCAAACTCTTCACCCTTTTGTGAATAACCCTGTGGATGTTTAAATCTGAACTCCAGGCAAATGACCAAACACACAGGGGTCTATTCACTAAGCTGCCGTAGGCAGCCGAGTGAACGACCGACCTGAAGCGAAGTGAGCCGAACGTTGACATCACTTGCAGTTAAGAAATGCAGTGATGTCACCTTCCCAATCCCCGATTTGCCCATCCAGGAAAAGTAACAGACTGATAACTTATCAGCGATTCTCATTCTGCTCTCAAAAAAATATCTAGTAAACATGCTCACAATCAGCACATGTGCATGCAGTAGAGCCTGATTGCCTTAGGCTGGGTTCACACCTAGGCGTATTGAATATGCGCGTTTGTCGCGCGTCACGCGTTTTTACCGCAATTCGCGGTAAAAAAACGCGTGACAAACGCGCGTTTCCGAGGGCTACTTGGCTGTATCCCAATGGAAACGCAAGACCAAAACGCCCCAAAGAAGTACATGTACTTCTTTGGGCATAGGCCGTTTTGTAGCGCATTCAGACGGGTTGAAAAACGGAAAGGTGTGAACCATACCGATAGAAAACAATGGGATTTTCAAGTTTGTACATTTTGTAGAGCGTTCATAGAGCGTTGAACGCACGACAAAACGTAAAGGTGTGAACAGGGCCTTTGGGCTAGTTCACACCAAACACGCTCCAGGAGCAGAGCAGTTACAGAACGGATCAAAACTGCGTCCAATGTATTCCTATGGTATTTTAGGCTCGAGTTCACACCGCAGCGTTCAGTTCCAGAACATGTAAAAAAACTAGAGCAAGTGCTATTTTTCCTGCCCTGGAATGCATGCAAAGGCATCAAAAACGCATGCAAGGCACTGAAAGCCCATTTTAACCACTTGCTGTCCAGCGGCTTCTTGAATGCGGGTGGGCGTTTTTAAACGTCCCATCCTGCCCCGCTCGTGCCCGCTGCTAGGCGGCGCGCACGAACGGGAAATCGGCTTTGAATGTAAACAGCCAGCGATGGCTGTTTACATACAAGCGTTCAGGCGTCTGTAGAGACACCCGATCGCTGCTAGCGATCCCGAGCTCCGCTGTGCCCGGTGCGACCCCGGGACCAGCACAGCAGCTCTGCGCCCGGAGATCAAACATATTCAGTACACGTTCTCTGTTTGATCTCCTCCTCGTCGGAATGCAGGAAGTGATGTGTATTACATCACTACCGCATTCCTCTGTCACTCTTCGGTACAGAAACCGGAGAGAAGCTGGTGAAGCAGGTCCCTGCTTCATCAGCTTCTCTGGGGGTACCGAGGTGACATTAGGGGTCTTAAAGACCCCTGATGTCTGCATAAAGAGGACCTGTCACTGCAAATTGGCTATCACATAGGGAGCTTGTTTGCTCCCTATGTGATAGCAATAAAGTTAAGTGGAAAAAAAGGTTTAAAAAAATTTAAGTTACAAAAAAAATTAAAAAAATTAAGTCACATATCAAAACAATAAAAAAAGTTTAAAAAAAATTAAAGTCCCACGCCCCCACATGCACACGCAAACATGCGTCAAGTCTGCCTACGTGCGTAAACGATGATTACATCCATTGCGCCGCACTTGTTACATATCGCCGCGATTGTTGGAATGATAGCAATAATTTTAGGGCCTTCAATCACTGATAACACTAAACTGATGAGCGGTAAAAGCTTTTAAAGCGGCGGCTATCGTCAATTTTGAGTATGGTAGTTTTTTGCGATTTAGCGGGTGCGCACAATTTTAAAGCTTGACATGTTTGGTGTCTATTTACCCGACGTGACCCCGTCTTATATATTTTACAAAAAAATTGGGTAATAATAAATGTTTTAGAACATAACATAGAGAGAACAGTTTTTTTTTCAACATTTTCGGTACTTTTTTCATTATATAGTAAAAAAAAAATCCCGTAGTGGTGATTAAATACCACCAAAAGAAAGCTCTATCTGTCCCCAAAAAAATGGTATAAAATTAATTTCAGTACAGCTTTGCATGACGCAATAAACATCAGTCAAAGTACTGCAGCGCTTAATACTGAAAAATGGCCTGGACAGGAAGGGGGTATAAATATCCCGGTCAGCAAGTGGTTAAACTTTTTTTTTACAAGAATGGCCCGGAACGCATCAAAAGCGCGGCAAAAAATGCAGCATAACACTCTGCACTGCGTGTGCAGAAACGCATGCAAATCTGGTCTGCATTTGGTGTGAACAAGCCCTTAGTGCTGCCTATCATTCTTCAAGTCTAAATGCTGATGTGCCTGCAGTATCTTTTATAAACTATAATTTTCAGCACTTGTCTGTCAGCCCTTTTCCACCAGATCTTATCTGTTACAGTATATAGTATTTGTTAAAATGAGATGTGGTGTCCGTCTGACTTCCTCAAAAAGCAGTCATAAGTTTGAAAAGACAATTAAGATCGCGACTGATAAACCGTGCATGAATCTCTCGAAAAACCCTTGATTTAGATTTTAGGAAACTGTAATAAAAACGATTGAATAGATGTGAAAATCTACCTCACATTACATTTTATATTCTAATTTGTAAATGTTCCATCTAGTGGTTATGTATACTGTATATTACAATCCCTGCTTAAAGGAAGGATGCCCTGCAACAACCCAATTGTCTGGGCTTAAAACATTTTCATGTAGTGGAAGATAGATATTCGTTATTCACAAAAGGGTGAAGAGTTTGGAGAAGGCAGGAGAAGTGAACAATCTAGGACAACATAGCTGATTTGGAAAACTTCTCCAATTCAGCTATGTTGTCCTCGATTTTTCACTTCTCCAAACTCTTCACCCTTTTGTGAATAACCCTGTTAATGTTTGTGAACACCTAGTGGGGCGATTAAAAAAAAACTGGAGCAGACAGAATCTGGAACAGTTGTCCAAGGCAACAATCAGCTTCTCTCTTCAGTTTGTTTTGTTAAGTTTTGAAAATGAAGCTGATTGTTTGACATGGGCAACTGCTACAGATTTTGTTTGCTCCAGTTTTTATGAAATCCCCCTTATTGTTTATGGCTGAAAATATAGAAGTATTTAAGAAATACTACATTGTATTTTCAGTGGGTATACATTTATCAAATTATCACTAACATTTACCTGAGCATAATTTTTTACATGACTTGCAAATATTTAGTATATAGTAATATCCAGGGCCGTCCCTATAATGAAGCAGCGTGAGGCTGTTTCCTCAGGCGGCATTTCTTTGGGTCACGTGGGAGATGGGGGCGGCAGGCAGAGTAGCATGGCCGCTCTGCTGCACAATGTTTGAAGTGTGCCGGCTATCCCCTTTTTGGCCAGAGCGTCCCAGGTTGCTAATAGCCGGGTGGGGAGATGTGTAAGGGCCATATACATCTCTCCGCTCAACTCTTAGCAACCTGGGACGCTCTGGCTGGTGTCCTGCCCACTGCTAACATGTGACATCAGTGAACTAGATATCAAATAGAGTGATTTGAAACTGTTCTTGCAGCGTACTGACAAGACAGCAGTATGGTAGCTGCTAAGTTAAAATAAACTTGGTCAGTCTAAATTGGCTTAGACATGTCACATGGAGCAAATCTACAAATAGCAGGCAACTCTAAGCACATACAGCTAACTTGATTTGCCTGTAATTGCTAGGCTTTGAACCAGCTTTGACCCTCAGTGCAGGGTGTGGATGGAGAGTACCAATGCAAAAGAGGACCTCACCCTACCTAAGTTAAACTAAGAGGATTACTTACTTAGCTGCCAAAGGCAGCCAAGTGAACAAGCGACCCGAAGTGAACATAGCCGCACGACGTTTGGCTATTCACTTCAGGTCAGTATGGCTGATTTCAGCCATACATCGACTAAAAACAGCCGTACATCAGCTGCCTTCAGTCAGCCGAACATGCAGAAGTGCAGAAGGAGTTCGACTCAGCCGATCCAACATTTGGATCGGCTGAGCCGAAGCTCCGGCAGCTCACCTGCTGCCGTTCACCCATATTCTCATAGGGGTCGAACGGTAGTGAGTGAATAGCCGAATGCCACCGAGCAAATGCAAAAAAACAAAGTTAAACAATTATTTACATAAATGAAAAAAAAATAAAAGAATTAAATAAAAGTTAAGAAAATAAGACATTTTTTTAAAAGAAAAACAAAACAAAAACAACAGTGTGGGGGTTCCCCTCCCAAACAATACCAGGCCCTTTAGGTCTGGTAGGAATGTTAGGAGGGACGCCATTTAAAAAAAAAAAAAAGGTGTGTGGGGTTCCCCCCCAAAGTCATACTAGGCCCTTAAGGTCTGGTAGGAATTTTAGGGAGGAACCCCATTTCCAAAAATGGGGGAAAAAAAAGAGGTGGGGTCCCCTCTAAAACTCCCAACCAGACCCTTGATCTGAGCACAGGCCTGGCAGGGCAGGAAAGGGTGGGGGGACGAGCGAGCGCCCCCCCCCCTCCCCCCCCTGCCATACCGGGCCATATGCCCCCGGCACTGGGAGTATGCTTTCCAGGGTCGCACCTGGAAAAGCACCTTGTCCCAGTGCCAATGGGGAAAAGAGCCTCTTCCGCACAAGCCCTAGGGCGTTCGTAGTGGGGGTGTGGGCAGGGGGGCTTATTCACAAGGGGCACCCAGATGCACCCCCCCCCCCCCGTC
>NW_017306295.1:1727759-1732065 GCF_000935625.1 Nanorana parkeri | reverse complement strand
CCCCCCCCCCTGTGAATGAGTAAGCGGTACTAGTACCCCTACCCATTCACTAAAGGGTTGAAATAAATTGTAACTACATTTCACTTGTGTATTCTGATTCACATATGATGTCCCAGTTTTCCATGGGTAGATCCAAAACAAAGCAATATGTATAGTATGTGCTTTCCTCGGTTAGAGGCTGGGTTGGATTAGTAAAAAGGTATTGTATTGTACCTTGTCTGTTTCTGTTCTGCACTAGACAGGTAATCTGATCTAAAATTAGAAGTCATATGGCTTGGAAAAACTTGTATTAAAAGGTCAAGAAAAGTTTGGTACCGCTCATAAAGCCTGGAACTGTGTGTGTTTAATAATGTTTTTTCCCTAGCTTTGCTCCATAAATGAAAAGTTTGGAAGCCTTCCCAGTTTCTCCTTATGCTGACAGGCTTAAGCCTCGTTCTCTAATGTCTTTGTTTCATTTATTAAATTATTCTTTTATGGAATTCTTTTCAGGTGACATTTTAAAATGATTTAGCAGAATAATTCCCGTCAGCCTTCCAGATATTGCTATGGGAAAAGGTACCAGATTGAACACTGATCTACTGACCTTTTTTTAATAAACAACTTGTTAAACATGACAATTTCAATGTATAGAAATGTTTGTGATAAACTGGTCAAAAATCGGAGCAGTTCAGAATGCACATACAAAACATGCGTAAAAATGATTACCAGATACAGAGATATAGGCAGCGGGATCATCTACAGGGCCAACCTTTGATTATATGGCACCCTGGACAAAACTGTACCATAGTACACCCCACTGCCGCTACTGTTGTAGCTTCCCTGGTATCACATTAGTATCATTATTGTTGTTGTTTATGCCATGCATGCCATCCCATTTCTGTATAGTGCTCTGTACTGATAGAACATTAGTCTATGTTCTCTTAGGGCAGGGGTGGGCAACTCCAACCCTCCATCTGTGCTTTAACTACATCTGGAGGGCTGCCTGTGGCTGTCAGAATCTTGCAATGCCTCATGGGACTTGTAGTTCCACATCAGCTGGAGGGCAGGAGTTGTCTACCCCTGACAGCCACTAATCTACACTAATGAAGGGGAACCAGTCAGCGTGGTCCCTGATTGTGTAATCACCATGACAGCCAATCATGGTGATCACATAAGGTTCATTTACACAAAAAAAGTGTCAGCTTCAGCTGTCACTGTGCCTTGCACAGAAAGAGGCGCAGTGACAGTTCAGTTAGCAGTAGCATGCTGTCCACAGAGCAATACAGTGTGTATATAAAAAAATATATTTAAAACTTTGAAACAGTTTAAAAAATAATAGTGTAATTTTTAAAGATTGTGTTTTTTTGTGTTTCGTGAAATAGGCTAAAGGTACAGAAATGTCAGTGATACAAAGGAGCTTGCCCTTGTCCGTCTCCAAGGTTCAAGAATAAAACAAAATAATAAGATGTTTCTTTGTGAGAGAGGTAGTGGAAAGGTTAATAACTACAGAAAGGGAAGAAAGGAAAATATAAAACCATTGTGTGGATTATTTTTAAATGTTCCTTATTGAAGTGGTGAATGGGAATAATCATTTTTTTAAATAAGGTTATTTAAAAAGTTGGTCTCTGTGTTAAAATGTTCCCCATTTCTTTGTGTTCTGGTGAGTGGGTAAGGGGTTCAGTGGACCTTTCATCAGTTCACAAAGTCCGGTAAGTTGCATATTGTCCCTCTCCTATTTCCACATTAGTTTTTTTGGGGTGCCAGACAGGCCTCATCAGCTTGGAACCACTTTTAAAACCTAAAGTGGAATTCCAGTATGGTTTTTTTTTTGTTTGTTTTTAATTTTCCTGTAGATTTTCCAGATCATCAAAAAGAAATTAAATACACTCTCACTCTCACTAACAATACACTTACTGCAAAACACACTAATCTCACCTAGCAGGTATAAAAAAGGAAACAAATTCATACAATGCTAAACAATTAGGCATGCCATAGAATTTAGGAATAAAGGTGGACATGAATGTAAAGCTGGGTATACACTGTTATACAGTATTTTCTTCATTGAACCCGCGGGCTGAACAAAGAAAATAGAACATATTCCTCCATCCAAGTTGAACATTGTGGATGGAGGAATCCCCCGCTGTTTCTATTGTATTCTGAAGCAGCTCCAGGCCACTGTCAGAATACCCTAAAGGTGCCCATACACCTTACGATTATCGGACGAAACTTTTCGTCCGATGATCGAATAGTCGTACGATTTTCGTACGACAGCCCCATCCTGCCCCGATGATCGCAAGAATCATTTAGCCGTAATTAACCAAAATCACCTGGTTAATTAACCAAAAGCACCTGGACGAAATGCGGTAATTGATTTTTCGTTAGCGCAAGCGCAGTGTACATCGTACGACTTTTGACGGACGGAAACGCCAGCAACCTTACGACAATCGTACGATCTAGCAAAGTTTTCAAACATGCTTGACCGTCAAAAGTCGTACGATTGTACAGTATTGTCGGTCGGACACTGCAATGCACACATACGATTATCGGACGAAAAGTCGATCGCATACGATTATCGTCCGATAATCGTAAGGTGTATGGGCACCTTAACAGTGCTTGCAGATGCTTGGCTACAAGCTCCGTTCGCCTGAAAAATTTCCAACTGGCTATTTCGATCTTCTGATCGAGGGATGTCGGGCAGAAGGGTGTTGACAGGGGCACCCACTGTTTGAATTTCTGCAGGTTCCTCAAGAACCAGATGAAATTTACAAAGTATATAGCTTACTTGAAGCAGACTTTTACACTCAAAAATCTAATTCTACCAATGCATCCTCTATGTATGATGATTAATAATAACATAGACATGGCAGGTGTAAATGCTGTGATTGTGAAATACTTACACTTGCAGAGCATTTACTTCCTGCTTTGAAAGGGCAAAATGACTTCAGTTTGCCAACGCAGTGCACACTGGGATTGCCTTGTCATAAGCAGAACATTCCTGGGAAATCTCATCTCAGTGAAAAGCATTTTCCTCCCCTATGTTTGTTGTGTGTTTGTTGTTTGTTGTTATTTTACAGATATTATTATACAGGATTTTAATAACAACAGTTTGAGCAGCACTTTACAATATAAGGAAAACATTACAATCACAATAAAATTCAAGACAAGATGGTAAGGAGGGCCCTGCCCCTGAGGGCTTACCATCTAAAAGGGAGGGAGAAGTTCTACATGAGGTGGTAGCTTTGTGGGGATGAATTGTTTGAGAACGTGATGGTTCAGTATGGGTAAAGGTCGGCTTTAAGGACCCCTTACCTGTTTACAAGATCCAGGCAGATGGAACAGGATCATGGACAATGCCTTTTTCATCAAGCACTCTGATAATCATGTTACTGTATTACTTTTATGTTTGAACAGGTTCACAAAGATAAGTCCCATTAGCCATATAGATAATCCAATGTTTTCAGTCGAATCAGCCCTAACCCATTGACTAGCAACGAGAGAGGAAAGCAGTGTGCAGTACTAAACAGGAAATAGAGTCTGCATATGTAATAAGCACATATAGGCGCCTGGATGTATATACTGTTTATATAGTGTGTGTGTGTGTATACAGTATATATATATAAATATTTAAACATTAAAATATTTAATTCAAACATGTTCACGTTGGAAGTGAGGAGATTAAGGGGGGACATGATTTTCATGTACAAGATGTTCAATGATGATGGCAACATCAGCAGCAAACTTTTTACGGTAAACTCCATGACAAGGATGAGAGGCCAACACCTTAAACTGGCGGAGAAAAGATTTCAGCAGAAGGGGCGAAGGGGCTTCTTCACAGTTCGGGCGATTAGAATTTGGAGCTCACTGCCACAGGAAGTGATCTCAGCTGTGAGTATTGAATCTTTCAAAAAACACTTGGACGATTTCCTGAGATACAAAAACATTCAGGGGTACAGGTTCTGTTAGGAACTCATACACAAGCATGCACATCCAGAGTAACATGCATACACGCAATGGGTTGAACTTGATGGACCTGTGTCTTATTTCCAACTCAACTACTATGTAACTATATATAGTTTTCTGGCAAGTATAGCATTTTAGTATAGTTGTCTGCCACCCTTCATGCTAGACCTCTGTTCTTTTTACTTCCACCTCTAATACACACCTGGAGTAGATGGAATCTGGAGCAGTCGCCCAGAGGCGTAAGCGAGGGGGGTGGGGGGAGATGGCAAGCAGGGCTAAATGTAAAGCAGAGAAGCCGTTTTGTACAAATGATTTCAGCTATACACTTGTATTCAGCCTGCTTGTGACTTGTCCGGCCCCCCTCCAT
>NW_017306295.1:1708250-1727534 GCF_000935625.1 Nanorana parkeri | reverse complement strand
CCTTGTCATAAGCAGAACATTCCTGGGAAATCTCATCTCAGTGAAAAGCATTTTCCTCCCCTATGTTTGTTGTGTGTTTGTTGTTTGTTGTTATTTTACAGATATTATTATACAGGATTTTAATAACAACAGTTTGAGCAGCACTTTACAATATAAGGAAAACATTACAATCACAATAAAATTCAAGACAAGATGGTAAGGAGGGCCCTGCCCCTGAGGGCTTACCATCTAAAAGGGAGGGAGAAGTTCTACATGAGGTGGTAGCTTTGTGGGGATGAATTGTTTGAGAACGTGATGGTTCAGTATGGGTAAAGGTCGGCTTTAAGGACCCCTTACCTGTTTACAAGATCCAGGCAGATGGAACAGGATCATGGACAATGCCTTTTTCATCAAGCACTCTGATAATCATGTTACTGTATTACTTTTATGTTTGAACAGGTTCACAAAGATAAGTCCCATTAGCCATATAGATAATCCAATGTTTTCAGTCGAATCAGCCCTAACCCATTGACTAGCAACGAGAGAGGAAAGCAGTGTGCAGTACTAAACAGGAAATAGAGTCTGCATATGTAATAAGCACATATAGGCGCCTGGATGTATATACTGTTTATATAGTGTGTGTGTGTGTATACAGTATATATATATAAATATTTAAACATTAAAATATTTAATTCAAACATGTTCACGTTGGAAGTGAGGAGATTAAGGGGGGACATGATTTTCATGTACAAGATGTTCAATGATGATGGCAACATCAGCAGCAAACTTTTTACGGTAAACTCCATGACAAGGATGAGAGGCCAACACCTTAAACTGGCGGAGAAAAGATTTCAGCAGAAGGGGCGAAGGGGCTTCTTCACAGTTCGGGCGATTAGAATTTGGAGCTCACTGCCACAGGAAGTGATCTCAGCTGTGAGTATTGAATCTTTCAAAAAACACTTGGACGATTTCCTGAGATACAAAAACATTCAGGGGTACAGGTTCTGTTAGGAACTCATACACAAGCATGCACATCCAGAGTAACATGCATACACGCAATGGGTTGAACTTGATGGACCTGTGTCTTATTTCCAACTCAACTACTATGTAACTATATATAGTTTTCTGGCAAGTATAGCATTTTAGTATAGTTGTCTGCCACCCTTCATGCTAGACCTCTGTTCTTTTTACTTCCACCTCTAATACACACCTGGAGTAGATGTAGGGGGGTAGGGGGGGGGGGGGGGGGGAGATGGCAAGCAGGGCTAAATGTAAAGCAGAGAAGCCGTTTTGTACAAATGATTTCAGCTATACACTTGTATTCAGCCTGCTTGTGACTTGTCCGCCCCCCCTCCATTGTCTGCCCCCCCCCCACTGGCTGCCTCCTTCTGTGCTGTGGTTTTAGGTGTCCCCTGCTCTTCTGGGGGACCTCAGCCGACGGCAAAGCAGTTTAAAGCTACAGCTTGCGGTATACTGAGCCTAGGGTGACGGGAGGATGCTAGTTTGTGTCCTCCCGTTACCCTACTATGGGGAAAAGCCTTAATCCTATAGTTCTCCTTTAATAGTAACCACAATCACAAATAGATGGGGGTCATGGTTCAACCAGAAACCACCTACAAAACCTTTTTAAAGGTTGCATGGCTGGGATTTTGTCTAAATATGTTACATAATGGCCAGCACCAGCTGATACATTTATTTTGGTTAGAGCGGGCAAGCATAGAGCCAGTCAGGTTTCCCTGATGGGGACATCCATTGGGGATGTGATAGGAATCCGTTCTGGTGGATTGGGGAAGCGTTAGAAATGTAGACAGGTTTTATTGCTGTCTATGCCTTCCTTTTCTGATAACTGACCCCATGATCATTTTTTGTATAATATCTGTATATTGTTTTGTAAAAGATTTATAAAATTACATTTACAGAAATGAAAAGAAGAAATGTACATTGAACATTGATATACCTAATAAAACATTTTTGAATAGCAAGTAGCTATGATCTGAGACAGTACAGTTACAATACAATTTCAATGCAGGAGGGTTAGGAGTGCCCTGCTCTAAAGAGCTTACAATCTAGTAGGAAGGGTCATTGATACAAAAGGTAATAATTGTGTGGGATGAGTTAATGGAAGAAGTAAAAGGACAGTTATTATGTCTAGGTGAGATAGGCTTCCCTGATGAGCTTTCAAGGTTTGCCTAAAGGTGGACAGATTGGGGTAGGGAGCTCCAGAGGATGGGAAACTCTCTGGAGAAATCCTGGAGGTGAGCATAGGAGGAGGTGATGATGGAGCTGGGGAGAAGGAGGTCTTGAGAGGAACAGAGAGGATGTTTAGGTGATATTTTGAGATGAGGTTGGTGATGTAGCTGGGGGCAGAGTTGTAGATGACTTTGTGTATTGTATGTCTGTATGTTGTTGTTAGTATTTTGAACTTTATAAGTTGGGCAAGTGGGAGCCAGTGGAGGGATTGGCAGAGAGGTAAGCATTCATGATAGACTGAAGGGGGGATAGCCTGTGTAGTGAGTGGTAGGACAACAAGGAGGGAGTTACAGTAGTCGAGGTGAGAGATTAGATAGATAATGAGATGAGAAAGATATGCAGTAGATTATAAAAAAACTTTATTAAAAGCGTATATATATATTATACTTTGTGAGAGCATTAAATACAATATTAGAAAGAAGAAATTACTCCACAATATATGGCTTGACCATAGCAAGGAAAAACTACTATAATCCTTCCAAGACCAGTCAGAGACAGGCAAAAAGCAAACCAGTTATTATACCTGAAACCGGCAGGGAGGAAAGCTGCGTGACCACTTGTATGTATTAAAAAAATGATTTTCGGGGGGTTTTTGAGTGGAGAAGGGTTAGAAGAAGGTAGCACATAATAAAATGACTTTACAAGGTTTTGTTCACACTTAGTAATTTTTGGTGTACTTAAAGTGGAACTCCAGCTGCATAACAGTGATACAGATATGAACCAGTCTGGGATCCATGGAGTAATTAAGTGGGCATGGGAGGCCAATGGGGACAAAGGTCGATTATTGTCAATGCAGCTGGTCTGAAAATTCTCAGGCAAACAGTACCTGCATCCAATCAGACGCGGCCATTTTTCGGGTATTTAGCAGCTGTGGAATCCAATAGCATGGCAGGGATTACTCTATCCACGCCGTTTAGCATAGATGGGGGAATTGATGCATCCGCAAGCTGAACAAACAAAAAAAAATCCATAATGTGTACGGCCATCTTTAGACAGTGTCCCTTTTGGAAGATTTCCCCTCCTATTCCTATTCTGATAGAAACTTAAAATTTGGGATGGAAAATTTTTCTTAAATTAATGAAATTCTAACAGTTAATGTGTGGTTTTCGTTTGGGGAAACTCCATTCATTCCGAAATTGAATATTAAAGAACAACTCCAGTTAAACATTTTATTAACCCTTGCAGTGCAAGGGTTAACTGCTTGTTTTTGCTAGGGTCAAAAATAACAAAGTTATACTCACTTGCTGCCCTTCGCCCCTATTCTCATAGGGGCCGAACGGCAGTGAGTGAATAGCCGAATGCCGCCTAGCAGCATTCGGCTCGGCTACTCTGCTCGGTACATAAAAAAAAAAAAAATATATATATATTTTAAGGAAAATAAAATAGATAAATGAAAAATAATTGTAAAAAACGACGCATGCCGACCCGACCGCATGTGGCAAACTCCTGCCGTATAATGTCATAGTGAAGCATCTGACAGATGCCGGCAAAATATAAACAATTGGACGGAGCTAGTGGTGATATCTCCGCCCAACTGTTCCCTATTGGCTGGCACCTGCCAGAGTCTTTTAGCAGGTCCCGGGCATTAAATAACAACTGGGCGGAGCCGGCCGTGCTCCGCCCAGTTGTTATTGTTTAATGATAGATCAGCATCCCCAGGTCAGTTGGGCACGCTGATTTGTCATTAAACTGGGCGGAGCCAGCTGTGAGATCACGCCTGGCTCCAACCAACTGTCAGTTGTGTGGAGATCAGTTGGCTTTGGCCGACCTTTCTCCGCGCTTAGCCTGTCACTACAGCTCAGCCGAGCCGAAGCATATGGGTTCAGCTCGGCTGAGCCGATTGGCTGTTTTTACGCGTTATAGTGAATAGCTTGTACTGCATCCCTTCGGTTCGGCTGAACCGAAGGGCTTCGGTGATGGAAGTGAGCTGAAGGATCACCAGAAGCTACAGCTGGATCCTTTGGCTCAATAGTAAATAACCCTCTAAAGGTGCCCATACACCTTACGATTATCGTACGCGATCGACTTTTCGTCTGACAATCGTAAGGTGTATGGGTAGTGTGCAACCGCCAGTACTGCATGTTCAGAAACTTCAGTCGATCGTACGATTTTCGCAAGGTTGGTGGCGTTTCCGTACGTCAAAAGTCATAAGATTAACACTGCTCATGCGCAAACGAAAATACGCGCGGTCGATTACCGCAATTCGTCCATGTGTTTTTTTTAACTACCGCTGATTGAACCTTGCGATAATCGGGGCAGGATGGGGCCGCTTCCTCCTGTCCATGTTACTGAATTTCCATACCTTAGTAAGGACATGGACAAGAGGAAGAGTCTGCAGGAACCAGAACATTGCATCCCTGATCCAGTGATTGTGGTTGCAATGCTTTACTGGCTTCTATGCAAACAATAAATAAATAAAAATATAATACAAGCACATTTTTTACTTTTATGAAGAAGTGTGCTTTTATTAATTATTTTTGAAAATGTGGCATTTCCTTTTAACTGAATAAACTGAAGAGAGATGATTGGTTGATGTGGGATTCTGTAAATTCCCCCCCAGTAAATCTCGTTTAAACAAAGATCTTGACAAAGAGAAGAAAAAAACTTGGATAGGTGTTCTGTAAACCAAGAGAAAACTTTGTGCTGCAGTTCATGAGACTACTATCCTCACCCCCTCCAGCTGAGCCCACGCACCTCTACACCAGAGTATTGAAGAAGGAGTGGAGTCCGGAGCTGGGATCACACACACTCCTCCTCCTGTCCAGTCTTTGTATTGTAGACGGAGCTCTGCCCTCCATAGACCCCCCTGTAGTCCTCGCAATCACACCATGGAGTCCTGGACTATCCTCCAGCTCAACATGAGCGATCTGGTGAGAGACGCCCCACAGGGCTGTGATAATGGGGCGCTGATGGATCGCTTCGGGGTGCTCATCCAGGCAGTACTGGCTCTGGTGGCGTTCAGTACATTAATGTGTAAGTACATCGAACAATACACAAGATCGCTCTGTGTGCTGCACGTGTCTGCTACTTCCTATGGCTGTGGAACTACAAGTCCCAGCATGCCCTGTGTACAATGCATGGAGTAATGAGCCATGTGCAATGTATTGTTGTTGTGTTGGACTTGTCTGTGTAATGTTTACATGTTTCCTTGTAGCAGGAAATGTGACATAGTTGTTAGTTTCCTTACAGTAGTAATTGTAGTGTGATTGGGATGATCATTGGGCAATATATGGATCAGCCTCCATTCACACCAGTCTGAGCGCTTTAGCCTGCGTTAAATTGAGCGTTTTAGCCCCCATTCACGCAAGCGTGAGCATTTTAGCCTCCATTCACACTAGCGTGAGCATCTTAGGCTGCATTCATATAAGTGTTTTACCCTTCATTCTCATAAACGTGAGCTTTTAAGGTCTGGTTCACACTTTGGCGTTCCGTGAACGTGCGCCAGAAGGGCATCATGCACTTGCCATGCACGCGCGTTCATGCAATGCATCAAAATGTGCTTTGCGCATGCAGTGCCATTACATGATAATGGTACCTCAAACACTACTGGGAAAATGCACACTTATGTGCATAGACAAGTGTCAAACGCCTGGTCAAAAAACTTGGGAAGTGTGCAGTTGAAAATGCTGCATGAGATTCGTTGCCATGTTTTTTGCTCATGTGGCAGCCCACTGAATTGAAGGAGCTGATGTGCGCCAAAAACGCTAGGGAACACATTCATGGGTCGCCAAGTGTGAACTGGGCTGGCTGCATTCACACATAGCCAGTAGACATGTGCGATTCGTTTTAGAAAAATTTGCTCTTCAGCTGAATTTTCCTTATTCAGATGTATCCGAATAACAGACTCCGAATGTCCAAAAAGGAAATTTCGGATGAAATTTGTTAGCGGTAGTCTGTACGCATTTTCGTTTGTGGACAAATTTTCATTGCAGCAAAGTGACATTTAAAAAATGAATTTGTTTTAATGTCACTTTGCTGCAACGAAACGATTACGTAAAGAAACCGCTAACTAATTTCCTCCGAATCCCAAAACAAATTGACTTTCGTACCCGAATCCCGAAAAACAAAATGTCTAATAGCCAGGTCATTTACAGGCATTTTTTTGTGTGTTTTTGTAAATGTGTTTTTCAAGGTTTTTATGCACTTCTTGTAGTACAGAAGCGAAATCACACATTTTGGCCCTATAGACTTTTAAATCGGTGTGCCTGAAAATCCTGCGTTTTGCAAATGTTTTTTTCTGCCACTTCTGTTAAAGTTTAGAGGATTAAAACGACTGATTCTGCCTGAAGTCTGGGTTTGTATCAGTGCAGCTGCGGGATTATGTTTTTACTGCTTTTTTTTTTTGTAGTCTGATGTGTTTTTGATGTGGCTTCGTGCATTTTTTTTTTTTTTTGGTCAATGACAAGCAAATTCTGCTGTGACATGAGAAGGCATAGCCTTGCTTTGAGGAGATTTTCAGCACACAAACTAATGTACAAGCATTTTTCATGTACTTCTACTGAGCTCTATGTCGCCAAAAACGCATGAGGGAAATGTATCAAAACTGCAGCAGATAGAATCTGGAGCAGTTGCCTATAGTAACCAATCAGCTTCTATCCTCAGTTAAGATTTGAAAATGAAAGCTAGAAGCTGGTTGGTTTCCTTGGTTAACTGCACCAGATTCTGCCTACTACATTTTTGATGAATTCCCCTCAATGTGTAGCACCAAAAGAATCCCCAGCACCTCTTCAACAATCGCACTGCGTCGTGTTGTATTGTTGTAAACAGGAAACATTAAGAACAATGTGATTTCAAATGTCATGCATTGGAGTGCGACAGCAAACGCAGGGCAGATCTCTCTAGTGCGAGCAGGGCAGAAAAGAAGCGCCTGTACTTTTTGGATCGATGGCTAGATGCACTGGAGCACAGACGTGAACAATGCAATGGGCTTTTTAATGTTTAGCATTTTGTAATGTCAATATAGAAAACGTTGAGGTATGAATGCCCCATTCATACCTCAACGTTTTCTATATTGACATTACAAATTGACATGACATTAAGGTGATTTCGAAGCATTTTTTTGCATGTGTTTGTACATTTTTATGTGTGCGGTTTGATGCCTTTTTCATGTGTTTTCAAGCTTCAGGTGGTTTTGTTTTTGCCAATGGAAAGCAGTATCATCTGAGACCTCATATGTAAGGATGGGCTCGGGCGTGTTCGCAGCTCCATGTGCCGAGCCCGCCAGGAAGCTGACAGCGGTAAGCGCCAATCACAGGTACTGGGACATTTTCCCGGTCCGCAGCTGCAGAGATCGGGAAATGTCTCGGTGCCTGTGATTGGCGCTGCGCGCTGTCAGCTTCCTGTCGGGCTCGGCACATGGATCTGCGAACACGTCCGAGCTCATCCATACTCATATGTCATCATCCTTATAACTGGTTCCTGTATTTTCTGTGTAGTGTTTTGTACTATCAGAGCTTTCAGTCTGGGGAAAAAGTCATTCCCGATTTCTTCCCAGGCCCTCTGCCTCTTGTCACCCCTCTTGTAATGGGCATCACTGGGGTCATAGCGATTCTTGAAGACCATCACCAGGTTGATGAAGGTCTCCACATCCACCATGGACACTTCTAAATCCTTCATTGCATTTGCAGGCCAGAGTCTGCTAAGAGGAGGAGACCAGTTCAGCACAAAAATGCTCTAAAATGCTAGTGTACTACATTTTCAAGTGCTCCCATTGAAGTCTGTGAAGTAAACAAATGCAAGATTCTACTTGAAAATGCATGACACACAGCAGCACCACACTCAGGTGTGAATGGGCACCGTTGAATATGATTGGAGTCTTCATGTTGAGCATTGTCCTTCAGGAAACATGTGAGAAATTGTTCAGGTGTGAATGGAGACTAAAGGTGGCCATACACTTTACAACCATCGCAAGACCTTAGTCTTGCGATGGTTTTAAAGTAATTTAAAAAACGTACGATCTGCCCATCTTGGACAGGCAGATCGTACTTGTGATCATCGCAAGCCCGCCCCGCTGAGGGGCGGGCTTTCTGATGAGCGCAATGCTGAACGTGCTTGTATAGCTCCCTTGCACATCCTGTAGAGGTGCTGGTAGCCAGAATGTGACGTCAGTCCAGGCACCTCTACAGGGCACATGTGGGAGCTGTAAGCAATGCACATATGGATGGCGCCTCCCATATGGCCATACTTCCAGCCCACCCCACCTCAAGCTGACATGCAGGGTCGGGCAGCATATTTTGAATGGCTGCTCGGCGCGAGAACACACACAATGGGCACACACAATTTTAATATGTTTGGTATCTTATTACTCTGTGCAATCTTATTTTTTTTTATTTTTTTACCAAAAACAATGGGTAATAATATTGTGTTAATGCACATTAAAATGAGTTTGTCTATTTTACTGAAAATTTGGGTTTGATAAATATTATGCAACATCATGGGCATTTTAACGTGTAACGTGTTTTTGGGGATCCAGCTTCATTGACAACACCTAGAGAAAACCTAAAAAGTTAGGCATCAGTTGTAATTTTTAAGGAGCATTGGCTACCTAGCTCCTGAGATTTGGCCAGCACTGGTATATTGTGCTTGTCTGTATTTCATTTGAGTGTACTGAAAACCCAATTCTCAGTTTACACAAGTAACATAAAGAATGCTAACTGCCACCATTTTATTTTACATAGTCTCTGTTTTCAAAATAATAATAATGTACGGGGAAAGGGGATGGGGGTGTTTAGTAATCTTCAGACCTAAAAAAAGAAAGGCTCTGGCAGAAGAGGTGGGAGTAACCCTTAACCACAAGTACAGTGACTATGATTTTTCTTTTGTTTTATAACTGTAAATGAGCAACATTGTAAAACTTCTGTGAGGATCGAACCCCTCAAGTATTGGGGTTATGAAGCTTTACCATCCTGTGAGAATTGACACATTTGCCTGTTAAAGCCGAACTCTGGGCAAACATGTTCTGAACCCTTGCAGTGGGGCTACCCCCACACTGCAAGGTTTAAGTGGTTGTTTTTTTCCCAGGTGCTAAAAAAAAAAGGTATTCTCACCTGAACCATTGAGCTGACTGGCTGCTACTGTGGTCCTTCAAGCCTGTCTCCCCATCTGCTGCAGAGATGGTATGTCCCTCTGTGTCTTCACATCCTGTACACTGCATATAGAACATGATAACCCAAGGATCCTTAGACACTGCAGAGGTGAAGGAGAGAGGTTCCAGGGACCGCTCTAAGAACAAGGATCGGGTGAGTATAATGTTTTGTTTTTTTCCAGCCCCTAGACAAAAATGACCTCTTTACCCTTGCAGTGTGGAGGTAGCCCCACTACAAGGGTTAAGAACATTTTTGCCCGGCGTTCTCCTTTAAATATAATTTGTAATTTTAGATTGAAGGAGGGCAACTTGGAAAATCATTTTGAACATTTCTCTCAGTTTAAACTTCCCAATATTAACTGAAGATGAGCATTCACTGAGAATCAATGCTAACTGATGCTTTAGAATACAGAACTCTAGCAAAAATATTTTTTTGATTACTTCATAAGAGGAGTTTTATGAATAGAATTTATGTCGGGTCCTTGTTGTAGAGGTCTTCCCATCCCTTCCTGTTCCAGTAACCACAAGGAATGAAAGAGAAGTTTTTAGCATTGCTGTTGTCTCTGTTAAGGTGGCCATACACTTTAAAACTTTACACAAAAGTCTTGCGAGGGTTGTAAAGTACTTAAAAAAACGCACGATCTGCCCATCTTGGAAAGGCAGATCGTACTTGCGATCATTGCAAGCCCGCCCCCATGAGGGGCGGGCTTGCGATGACTGCAATGAGGGGCGGGCTTACGATGACTGCAAACGGGCAGTGTGCTCGTGCGACCGTTTCTACTGTACGGTCGCACGTCTTTTGTCGAACAAGCAGGCTGTAAAACCCACCGGGAATCGTACGATTCTCAGCAAGTTAGTGGCCTACTTGTTCGACAACTGCCGAACGGGCCGGTGTGCGCACGCTGCCCGTTTGCAGTCATTGTAAGCCTGCCCCTCATTGCAGTCATCCCAAGTACGATCTGCCTGTCCAAGATGGGCAGATCGTACATTTTTAAAATTACTTTACAACCCTCGCAAGACAAAAGTCTTGCGAGGGTTGTAAAGTGTATGGCCACCTTAGTTTTCTCTTCTTTCCCTGCCCCAGTGACCTCACAGAGTAGAAATCTGGCTCAGAGACTCCGACAGCAATAACTACCTATTAACATGGTTTAAAAAAAGTGGTTCTTTGGGAAAAGAAAGAACTTTATTAAATACCTAGAATCCAAAAGAGTGTTCAATTATTGCAACAGTACCCTTAGAAACCAACATACAAACGATTAAAATGTATAGCAGAGCCCCACTCAGTCTGTAATAAGCTTTTCATTCATTAGTCACTTGTTATCTATTTGATCGAATCAATAGCATTAAAGTAGAGAGCTGCTGAACCTAGGTATAACATATCTGTTAAAGACTTTGCCACTTTGCTCCTGTGTAGTATATTCACGACATGGCAGAAACCGAAATTCTTGTTGATGTTCACAGAACACTCGGAGAAATAAATATATCCACCGTTACAACTTTGATTACCTGTTAGCTCATGAAACACTGAGAGGGGATTTATCAAAACTGGAGCAGACAAAATCTGGAGCAGCTGTGAATGGCAACCAATCAGCTTCTCTCTTCAGTTTGTTCAGTTAAAATTTGAGAAAGAGAGAAGCTGATTGGTTGCCATGCTCAGCTGCTCCAGATTTTGTCTGCTCCAGCTTTGATAAACCCCCCTCTTTGTGTTAACCTTTTCCCCTTATTTTAGAAACTTATTGTGTATTTCCACATTTGCAGCCAAATTGGGATAACAGCTATTTTATATTTGTTACATGTTCCCATTGACATAGCATAAGCTAAAAAAAAAAAAAAGAGAAAATGCTCTTTACTTGCTAAAAGTTTTCCTTGGCTCTTAGGAGGGGATGTTAGAGGTTTGTGTTAATCCTGTCTGTGCCGTGCTTGCTGATTCCATTATAAATTTTAAAGTAGATTTGAACTCCCATCTGTCCTAACAAAAGGTTAAAGGAGAACTATGGGGTTAAGTCTTTTCCCCATAGTCCTCCTTAGGGTAACGGGAGGACACAAACTAGCGTCCTCCCATCACCCTAGGCTCAGTATACCGCGAGCTGCAGCTATCTAGAGGCAGAGCTAGCTGTGCCTGCCCCTCCCCCGTCCGTTCTGCCAGTCAGCGCTGGCGGATCGGAGCGGGGAGGGGGGAATCCAGCCCCTCCCCTGTCACGGCAGAGAGCTGTGACAGGATCGAGAGGTGAAAGAACGCCGGTATGTGTTCGCTCACCTCCCGATCTACTGAGCAGACCTGTAACAGTCTCATTGTCACAGGTCGGCTAGAACTATGAGGTGAGTGAAAAGCACTCGCCTCATAGTTCTCCTTTTAAAGGATGAAATGCCTGGCTTCTGCATTGTTAATTAATGAAGGAAACGCATTCCACACTTTCTTGTCCTTTAGTGTTTCTATAAGGACAGGTCTCTCTGAAGGTGCTCAGAAAAAACTTGGATTCAGCCATTTTGCCTGCTGCAATAAAATGTCTAAAAGGTAAGAAGTATTTTTAAAAATGTATATTTTTGCTATGCTGTGTGAAGGGGAACACACAAAACATATAGTGGAGGGTTTTCTCAAAATTTGACTGTAAAAGTGGAAATAGACTTTAAAATAAGAAGTGTTCCACTTTTACTGCGCTAATGTTTCCTATCTGGTTATTGCTATAGCAATCATGGCTTCCAGGATCCAGGGCTTTGAGTATGAATACAGAGAGGGAAAATTTAGTTCTGGCTTAATCCAGTAGATACAATAGTGGTTGTTTAAATGTTTCCTTCCTCTCTGGGGAGCCAGGGGTCTCTGGTGGTACCTGTATACATGGGGATGGCCACCTAAACCAGCTGAAATCCATTATCTCATGTCTATAGGGACCTTTGGGTACTCCTGTTCACATCTGGGTCCTGTACCTTTAAGACCCACTGGGGTCCAGATTCAGCATAGCTGAAAAGTCAAATATTAGCAGACTTTACAATATGTTCTAAAATGTCACCATCACTGCTTGTTACAGCGATATGTAACGTGTGGTGTAATCTTTTTCGCACGTAGGCGCACCCGACGCGTATTTACGTTTATATTACGCGGGGATGGTGGACTTACAGCTTTTTTTGGTGTTTTTTATTTTGTTTTAATGAGACTCGTTTTTTTTCTTACACTTAACTTGATTGCCATCACATGGGGGATAAAAAAACGACAGATCCTCTTTATGGAGACATCAGGGGTCTCTAAGACCCCTAATGTCCCCTTGGGACCCCCAAAGAAGCTGATGAAGCAGAGATCTGCTTCACCAGCTTCTTCTCTGGCTAGCAGCCAGAGAAATGACAGCTAAAGGCGGAAGTGATGTAATACACATGGCTTTCCCCTTTAGAGAGAGGAGGAGGGATAAGCGGTGGGGAATGCTGATCTCTCCTCCTTCTCTGAACAGAAAGCCGCTGTGTCGGTGTTCTCAGTCCCGGGCACCGCAGGGGGGACAGCGGCGCCTGGGATAAAAGGCAGTAGAGGAGCACGCGGGGAAGCATTGTACATGGTTATACAAGCGATCAGCCGGCTATAGAGACGGCCGAGCGCTTGTGTATAACAGTCGGTAACTGTTGTATACATTCCCAGAGGGATTCTGCTCGCACGCCCCCGCTAGGGGGCTCATGAGAGCAGGGAAGAAAAATCACGTAAACGTACGTCCACCCGCTGGGAAGCATCCACCGTCCGCCCGTGTTTTTAAGTGATGTAATGTGACCAAGCATGGCTTCCTGGGAATGTTACATCAGCAGAGCATTGCTAGGAAATCTCATCTGTAATCTCACAGGATCTCAGGGAAAGGCATTTTCCTCCCCTGAGATGATGTGCATAGTCACATGTGCCAGAGTTCCAGGAAGTAAAAGGGAGATGGATTAATCTGCTCTTAGTGAAAATGGCCATTATGAGAAGAATGAGGAAGAAAAGAGAAATAAGGTATGCAAAGAATACAAAGCCGGCAATTATCTAGAAGTATGTGTTTGTAGATTGTCATTACTAAACATTTCTAAAGGTGCTTTTGTTATTATTTTGAAGATATGGGTAAAGCTCCTCTTTAATTCTGATCAAATTCTTTCACACTAAGACTGCAGAGTACACTAGCGCAGATCAAAATTAGAAAAAGCATACCAATGAATCAATAAGTTAATCTGTGGCATCAACCACCGTGATGGTTCCCATGACATCCAGACTTCATGCTCCAGTTTTATTCATAACATTACTAAGAAAAAAACATCATGTGATGCGATTTTCCTTTTACTGTCTGATACAATTACCTATGTAAGAAAGTTTGTGATTCTTTATTTATGAATCCTTGAAGCAGACCTTTCAATAAAATTGACACTTCAAATCAATTGGCAGAGCAAATGGCAATGATGAACTAAAAGATCTTTGTTGCGTTGAATAAAACTGCATCTCTTAAAAGTGTATTTCCACAGTATTCACCCCTTTTTTTAGAGGACATCAAAAGAATAGTTAAAGCTTTTAAGGCTAGAAATAGTTTTTTTTTAAATGTAAAGTTTTGGACTTCAGCCACGACACACAATGCCATATAAATTTAGGCTAGGTTCAGATATTAGCGGAAGCGCATCAATGGGGGTTACATGCGAGTGGCAATTGCTTTAAAAAAATTAAAGCAAAAAAGAGGAAGGTGGTGGTACATGTACCTCTTTTTGCGACAAGCACTGCACGTTTTTTTGATCTGCGATCTTGCTCGATTGCACGGGCAGTATCGTGGCGGGAAACCGCGCAATCTGCCCTGCGCGACTGGGGTGCCATCAGAAAATAATGGCACCGCCAGCACGATCGGCAGTGGTGGGCGATTCCGTGACCACGTAACTATCCGGTAGCTTCGTGCACGATTACTGCACGGTTACAGATTGCCATAGTGTGAACCTAACCTAGGGCAATTCAGCATTTGCACTTGTAAAAACCCTCAAGGCTTAGAGCTTTTTTAAAATATGTTAGCCGTAGATCTTTTGATTTGGCGATAACTGTCATTACCTCAGCAGAGTCAAGCATATAGCATATTTTGGAACAAGCAAGGCTTGAAAAATTGTCCTATAAAAATTATTTTATTTCCTATGAATATACTGTACATCTATCGATGAAAAATGTAACAAACTAAAAATGCCTTTGTTTTTTAGTGTGACCACTGTTCTTTTAATAAAAGAAGACAGTGGGGGCAATGTATCAAAACTAGAGCAGGCAGAATCTGGAGCAGTTCCCCATAATAACCAGCTTCTCCCTTCAGTTTGTTCAGTTAGAACCCACCAAAATGCATGTAAACACATGCAAACATACTCGAACGCACTAGAAGTTCAATTGAGGAAAAACGCACCAGAACGCATCAAAAAAGTACATACCTGCATTTCCAGAAACAGTGTGAACAAGCCCTCAAGCTTTGAAAATTAACAAAAGAAGCTGACTACTATGGGCAACTGCTCCAGACTGTCTCTCCAGTTTTGATAAATACCCCCATTGTATTCTATAATTTTGTTCCTATTACAAACAAGTTATTTACAAATAAAATAAAGCCTTTTTGCAAATGTTGCACTTTTTTTAAAATGTTTCACTAAAAAAAAAAAAAAAAAAAAATCAATAAAACAAAAATGAAAAAAGGTTTCAATATAAAATGGTAACAAATAACCCCAAAACAAAACAGAAAATAAATCAGCAACACTAAAGGGGAAAAGGAAGAAAAGTCAGTTACAGCTGATTAGGGTTGGTAAGCGGTTTATTAGGAACACAGTTTATTCATTTATTTTTTTAACCTGCAAGGTTACCTTTACATTCATCATACGAAGATCAAAGGTCACCCTTTTAATGTGCTATGAATTAACCAAAGCAGTTACAATGTAGCAATCATAACATTGCTACATTGACACTGCACACACTCTTCTGTGAGTGTCAATTTACACAGAAGAAAATCTAATCTAGTGATACAAGAACAAGTTTAGGTGTGTGTAGTGCATCCAAAGCCCACAACTGGTTAAAAATGAAAAACTCTGTGCTCTAAAAATAGAGTCCTATAAAGATCAGTGCACTGCCATGTCATACTGCCTTCAAACAGGTGACAAAGAGCCCTAGGGTAAAAGCAGAAGTTCATCAGATATTTCTTGTACTTGCTAACATCGGTGTTCATTAGTCCACCATGGATACAACATAGAACAAAACGTTTGTTCACTTTAGGTCACAAACACAGCTTAAAAACCCCAAACAAGTAATGCCATCCAACTCAAGTTTGATAAAGACCATATGGATCTAGCGCTAGGATAATAATGCTCTCTGGGAAAATGAGACAAACGCTAAATGATCTGGGGAATTTATACAGTGCTAGGATTGAAGACACAAAAGCACTATACAGGATGAAAACCTCAACCTGATATGCTTTGTGGAGAGAGTAAAATGGTTTGGTACAGCTTTACCACCTCAGGGCCCAGAGACATGGACCAGTAAACACAGTTAGATCAGATAATTACAGAACCTGTGAAACTGTATGTGATCTAAAACTATATGTGATGTAAATCGCAAAAGAAGCATTGCAAGGATCCAAGATGGAATTAACATCAAAGTGGCTCTAACCTATTTTACAAGTCCAAGTCCTGATTTCAAACAAAAGGGAAAATGCTATTAACTGTACGGAAGGAAGAAGGAAAAGTGGCAGAGTTGTCAAGATATGTCCTCTCCTATCCTCCCTACCACTCTGTTCAATTATGGGGAGCTAACAGAAAAACCTCGTACTTCTGGGTATAGAAAGCATGCAAGTCTCACCATTTGTCCCCCACATGACAACACATGACAACACTGATCTCATGTGGGGGACAAATGCCATATGGTGTTATGGGGTAGCATCCTCAGGTAACAGGGCTTCCTCTCTTCATTCCCAATGCCTGCATGGAATGGTGGAGCAGCAAAAGGATGGCGAGTCTTCGAAGCCTGAGAATACAGCAGTTTTTAGTTAACCCATTGGTTTGCCCTGCATGAGCAATGCACAGGTTAATTTTATTAGTTTAAATATTCAACTCATTGCCAGAAACATTCCCTAATGGCCAACAATGATTGATGAATCAAACTTAAGATGGGGGAGACAAAATGTTTTGTTTTCTTGATTTTCTTACAATAAATTTGGTTGTTTGATTTCTGATGCATGGCTACTTAAACCATGACGCCAGCAGAGTAAAGGTTATTTTTCGGATGAAAGCATGTGATATTGGCAAACAGAGACATGTGACACACACCCACTTTTAAGTTTAAACACCAGATTAAAGCTACATTTCCTGCATCTGCTGGATGAATCCTGTGTACCATGTGACTAGAAAGGAACAAGTTTTATTTCTCATTTATAAGGAAAAATTGGGTAGGGAGGAATTACAGTAACGTTTTATGAGAAACATAGGTTCCTGGCATCCAATAATCATATCTTGTAGGAATGGAGAAAGACACATGTATACTATGTATTCACTATAGTGCAACTATGCAAGGTTTAGTTCATTTCTTACTCAGTTAGGCCCACATCACATGGGCACCACCCATTCTGATCAGCAGGGGATCGGAGCAGAACAGATAGAACAGATGTCACTCTTGTCTGTTCAAAAAAACTGAACTGAATGGACACACGTTGGGTTTACAGGGAGTTGGATGTAAGTGGGCAGGTGTCTGTTTGCATCAGATTACCCCTCGATTTGTCACAATTACGTCCAGCAAAACAGAATAAAAAATTCTGTACTTAGAGTGGGATTAAGTGGATGTTAACAGACACACGATTGGGCAACATTAGGGTAACATTGGCCTTCAAATCAGATCCACCTGAAAAAGACTGACAGGCTGACCTGATCAGACCCAAAGTATGCACCGGCCTCGGAGACTGGTGAATCCAATGTCAGGCAGTCATAACCCAGCACAGGTCGGCAACTGCGGCCCTGTCAGAAGCGCTATTCGGTCCTTGTCTGGACCACAGTCTACCATTTAGTGACAGCTGTTGTAGACCATTGATTACTTCCTCCAGCCTTTTAATTGAAGGCCCACACCGCAGTACGGACGTGGGCTGGAGGAATAGTCTGCAAAAGCCTGTGCATTGCACCCGTCAGCCACAAATTTCAGCTGCTATGCTTTGCAGGCTCAAATGCAAAAAATTAATAAATGCACATTGTTTTCTTTCATTAATGCACGTGCACTTATTGGACTATGCTTTAACATACTGAAAAGATGCCAATACACCTGACCATTATCGTACGATAATCGCGGGTGATCCCGCGATCGTAAGATAATCGGCAGGTGTATGGGCAGCGTGCGACCACATTTACTTTACGGTCGCACGACTTTCGTCTTACCAGCATTCTAGAAAACCTGGCGAAAATCGCAAGATTTTCGGCGGGTTGGTAGCACGATCGCAAGTTGAAAGCCGGACGGGCCGGTGTGCGCAAGTGCACACTGTCCGCTCAGCATTGCAATCATCAGCAAGCCCTCCCCTCTGCCTGTCCAAGATGGGCAGGTCGTACGAAATTATAATCACCTTACAACCATCGCACAACGAAAGTCGTGCAATGGTTATAAGGTGTGTGGGCGGCTTAAAGCTGGCCATACACCTTACAATTATCTGCAGATTTTCTGTGGTCAGATGGAAACGATGCAACAGATTCCTCCATCTACACTTAACTGTGTGGATGGAGTAATCTCCACCTGGGCCAATCTGGTGCACTTTTTCCATCTGACCACAGAAAAGGTGGCCATACACTCTACAACCATCGCAAGACTTTTTGGACTTTAGTCTTGCGATGGTTGTACAGGGATTAAAAAAAACCTACGATCTGCCTATCTTGGACAGGCAGATCGCACTCTCGATCATCGCAAGCCCGCCCCCCTGAGGGGCGGGCTTCCGATGACCGCAATGCTGAACGCGCAGTGTGCGTGTGCGCACACCGGCCCGTTCGGCATTTGTCTTCCAAGCACCGTTCTAACCAGCCGAGAATCGTACGATTCCCGGCTGGTTTTCGAACATGCTGGTTCGACAGAAGACGTGCAACCGTACAGTAGAAACGGTCGCACGTCTCCGTTCACACTGCTCGATTATCGTACGAAAAACCGATCGCATACGATTATCGTACAGTGTATGGGCACCTGTATGTAAACTACTAATTTAACCGATCTATTGTATTGGAGGCAAAGGCAGATATGAGTGAAGTCCGGCTTGTGTGGCAACTGACTTCCCCCATAGATACAGTGGAGAAATGTGTGGCCACAAGAAGCGTGTAAATTGCGGATTTACCAGGTCCTAATAAAGAAAAGAAAAAAAAGACTAAAAGAAAAGAAAACTAATGCAGCCACCACATCTAAGATCTGATAGGTGTTTATATGCTTTAAATAGTACATTTATTTGTACAGATATTTACAAACAGGGAGAGACTTTTGATGAGGAATGAGTCCCTCCAAATGAGGAATATTTTGGAGTTATGTAAAATGATCAGACTAAAAAGGTGCCCATACACCTTACGATTATCGGACGAAACTTTTCGTCCAATGATCGAATAGTCGTACGATTTTCGTACGGCAGCCCCATCCTGCCCCGATGATCGCAAGAATCATTTAGCCGTAATTAACCAAAAGCACCTGGATGAAATGCGGTAATTGATTTGCCGTATTTTCGTTAGCGCAAGCGCAGTGTACATCGTACGACTTTTGACGGACGGAAACGCCAGCAACCTTACGACAATCGTACGATCTAGCAAAGTTTTCAAACATGCTTGACCGTCAAAAGTCGTACGATTGTACAGTATTGTCGGTCGGACACTGCAATGCACACATACTATTATCGGACGAAAAGTTGATCGCATACGATTATCGTCCGATAACCGTAAGGTGTATGGGCACCTTAAGTTGTTATATGAGATAACATATACATTTAAAAAAAAAAACTATTTCTAGCCTTAAAAGCTTTAACTATTCT
>NW_017306295.1:1668258-1707778 GCF_000935625.1 Nanorana parkeri | reverse complement strand
TTTTCTTTTTTATGGTAGTTGAACCCTACTACTGCACTTGGTTGAATATCTGACTTGTTTGCTGACTTCACTTATGATCTCTTAAGATATTGCTATGTTGGAAGCTCACATGCTTTTTCCTCTCAGACCTTGATTGTATTAAACCATTTGTGCAATAATGATTTAACAAGTAAAATGTTGCAAGTCTGTAAACGAAGACCATATTTCATGTCACGACTTGGGTAAAGATGAAATGATTCAGTTAAAATTAAGAACATTCATAAAGTAAAACTTTAGTTATTTTAATATTCTTAGGCATCTATAACCACCATGTTTATGGTGAGGGGAGACAAAAGGAACCAAAAAGCCTCCATTGAATCAGTGTACGGCACAATCAATCCTTTATTAAACAAGATGGCTACATGTTTTTTTAGTGGATGCAGAGTTGGCTTAGGGTCATAAACTAACGAGTTGCATGGCTCCACCCAATATCCTACATTAAGGACTAACTCCCTGTTTTTGAAATTTATGATGGAAGCGAGACTTGTGATGGTGCGAGATGGTTTTGGTTTTAGGAATGCTTTACTGTGCTGTGACATACATATGAAAGAGATCATCTTAAAGCCCCTCTCTGGGCAGCAGCAAAAATTACCCTTGCATTGGTTACCCCCCCCCCACGCTGCAAGAGTTAAATGTTTGTTAAAGGTACAGGTATAGGTTGTGTACCTTTTTCCTCACTCTGGCAGGTTTCCACCGCACTGTGTGATTGCTTCGACAAAGCCACTTCCCACCGGTGCTCTACTGGCCACTGGCTTTCTGACTTCTCGCGGCTGCCCTTATCCTTGAGTGTCATGGAGACAAGGAGGGCACTGGGTTCCAGGTAGTGAAAAGTATGGCAGGTTTTACAGCTTATTACTCTACACCTAAGCTTAAGCATTTAACCCATGCAGTGTAGAGGCCCCCCACAGCAAAAGTGGTGGTGTATATGCTGTATGTGGTGTATATGCTGTACATGTTAAATCTTGGATCCTGTAGGGTAGTACATTTTGGAATTTTGGATTTTATTAATACCGGTCTTGTGCGGTTAATTGCAGGAATATAAAATAGGTGTTATCCCAATTTGGCTGCGAAAGTGGATATACACATTAAAGTGTATTTTGACTTTTGCAGCCAAATTGGGATAACACCTACTTTATATTGTTACATGTTCTCATTGACATGTAATTAACATGTGAAATGTCCCTGTTTGTGTCCTTTATCTATCATATTGCCATCTGTTCTTGGCAACAGAAGCTTGCCTGTAGTGTCCAATGTATGGAGAGATCAGCATTCCCCACCGCTTATCCCTCCTCCTCTCTCTAAAAGGGAAAGCCATGTGTATTACATCACTTCCGCCTTTAGCTGTTATTTCTCTGGCTGCTAGCCAGAGAAGAAGCTGGTGAAGCAGATCTCTGCTTCATCAGCTTCTTTGGGGGTCCCAAGGGGACATTAGGGGTCTTAGAGACCCCTGATGTCTCCATAAAGAGGATCTGTCGTTTTTTTTATCTCCCATGTGATGGCAATCAAGTTAAGTGTAAGAAAAAAAATGAGTCATTAAAACAAAATAAAAAACACCAAAAAAAGCTGTAAGTCCACCATCCCCGCGTAATATAAACGTAAATACGCGTCGGGTGCGCCTACGTGCGAAAAAGATTACACCACACGTTACATATCGCTGCGAACGTCGCAGTGAGAGCAATACATTTAGGGCCATCAGTCACTGCAACACTAAACTGATGAGCACACACAAGGACCATGGGGAAAAAAAAGTAGCCACCCTCCAGAAGGAAGGACAATGTCAGCAGCGCCAATTCAGAGATGATCTGAGGATCTACAGCTGAGTGATACACAAATAAGCCTAATTTTTGTTAATAGTTAAAGTAACATTAAAGTCAAAATAGTTTTTCCCTCCCCCAATGTTAATTAAAGCACTTACCTTAAATGATGTCTCTTATTCCGATCTTCTTTCCTGTCCTTTCCATCTGTCCTTCCAGCGCTGCTGCGGGTCTCTGATCCAGCGCTGACTCCTCTATCCTTGCTGGCACTTCCTGTCCCACGGTGTCTGCATGCGGGTGCACGCGTGCATAGACATACCTTATGTCTCTCATCGCCTATGGCCGAAAATGTGAACTGCGCATGCGCCCACCCCAAGATGCTTTGCGGCCGCCCATGAATTTTCACATTTTCGGATGGGAGCGCGTGGGGAAGACACAGGTAAGTATTGACCTCCTTTTTTAAAGCTTTTTTTTATTTTTTCTACGCTTTTTGCATATATCTACTGCTTGCTAGCAGTAGCTATATGGACAAAAAAATGGAGGCTTTTATTATACTTTAAGGTACTTGAATGCATTTTTAAGCTTTAACTCCTGAGTTTAGAGTCCCTGAAGGTGCATGTATCGTCATCTTGATGTTGGTTTAGTATCCTGCTATATTGCAATTAGGGCTGCAACAACTAATCGACATAATCGATTATAATCGATTATTGAAAAAGTTGTCAACTTTTTCAATAATCGATTAATCGGCTTCTGATCAGTTGGCCCTGTTCACGGCTCCACACACGCTGCGCACCGCACCTCCTCCCCAACTCACGCTCAACGCTGCCAGACCCGCATCCACGCTCTACACGCCACACCTCCTTCCCGCCTCACACTCACCGCCCGCCCACATTCTCCCTCGGCACAGGGACGCGGGGAGATGTAGTAAGGAGGAGCAGGTGTGGGGAGATGACAGCGGCAGATTGACAGGCCCAATCTCAGAAGCAAGTTGCTGGAAGACTGCTCAGGTAAGCCTGCACTTTCCCACACGTGGTGCTCTATAATGTATTGCTGGGATTTGTATTCCTCTATAGCTGATGGTACATTGTGCTGTATATTATACATGGGAATACAAATACCAGCAATACATTATATACTGTATGTATAATGTACTATTGCTGGGATTTGTTGTACTCTATAGTTGGTGATATTCTGCACTGCGCTGTATAGAGGACTACAAATCCCAGCAATAATACATTATACAGCGCCATGTGGAATTCCACCAGCTATAGAGGAGCACTACAAATCCCAGCAATAATACATTATACAGTGGTGCACTGCTGAATACCACTGGCTATAGAGGACTACAAAACCCAGCAACAGTACATTATACAGCGCAATGCAGAATACCACCAGCTATAATGTACTATTGCTGGGATTTGTTGTGCTCCTCTATAGCTGGTGATATTCTGCATTGCGCTGTATATTGTACTATTGCTGGGATTAGTAGTCCTCTATAGCTGGTGCAATTCTGCATTGATTTCTGTATAATTTTACACTTTCCATTTCACTATATTGCACACCACACTTTTTTTCTTTTTTACTTCCACCGCTCCAAGCTTGCTCCTGTCAATACAAACTAGTAGTCCATCACTGGAGCCATTTTTTTAAATGTATTTGATTGTTTATCCGATTAACCGATTAATCGAACTTAATAATCGGCTAACTAATCGATTTTGAAAATAATCGTTAGCTGCAGCTCTAATTGCAATGTAGCATTAATCTGGATGCTGTCTGTGTGAATGCTGTTGTTCTAATGAACAGCTGTATAGCCAAGTGCCATCTTGCTAGATCAGGGCGGACACATTAACATGGATTTCAGGAGCGAGTTCGTCAATTCCAGGAGCCAGCAGGATTTTTTTTTTGGGGGGGGGGGAGCCTGCCCCACTGACAAAAATTGAGAAAACCTGAAATGTAGGCGCTATCTGGAAGAAACTGGATACCTGGCCCCTGTGCTAGATGAGTCTCTTTATGCAGTTTGGTGACTTTGGAGTTTAATAGTATTCTTTTCTGAGTGTTTTTTTTTTTTTTTTTAAATCTTTTAAATGATTTGTGAACTCAAGATCCAGAGGTTGTGATGCCTGTTTTCCCTTGTCAATTTTCGGAACTGAGCTTTCGTGTAATAAGATCATTATAAATAATTACCTAGTGTTTGCAAGGTTTTACTATTGTTTGTGTTTTAAGTTTAAGCTGCAGATACAAAGAGGCCCTGTTACCAACTCAAAACATTTCAGTGTTTTCTACTTTTCAAAAAGGATTGTTTTATTCGCTTGCAGTGTGCCTTTGAACATGCATAAAATACATTAAATGCACATATAATATTATGGGATGATTTTTTGTTGAAATGAATGGTCTGGCAACAGGATCTCTTTAGCATAAGGATATAGATCTTTATTTTGGTGGTGTGACTGTAAATTTTCATTGGACTGATATAAAAATAACACACTTTTTTTTTGAACTGTCATTCACTCATGACATTCAATGAGGATCCAGCTATAGATGTATGTTTTTTGTTTTGTTTTCAAAAATGGAGTTATACTTTAAGTAGTTGTTAAATGACTTTCATTTTAAAATCTTTCCTATCTTTTTCCATTTGTTGCGCTGTAGCATTGTGCAGTGAGCAAACACTCAATTTGCAATGACCCCCACTTCTTCCCGCAACTGTTGCGGTTGTAGTTGGTTGGGGGTGTGCAGTGCGGGCATTTGTTGCTTTATACACTTTTATTCACTGTTATACTGGATTTGCTGTGAATTTCAATAAAGTCTGCAGTATTGGAATTCTCTGGATAGTGCGGTCTGTTCGTATACTGCTGCATTCAAAGGTGGAGACGCACCTATTAGACCAGCACCTGGGGAATCCTGATGGTGGCTAAGGAATTGGAGCATGAGATTTCCTTTGGCTCTACAACTGTTGCGATAAGCTATCAGTCACCCAGGGGGTGAATTGTTTTCAAAGAGTTGGCCAAGTTAGACTTGCATTGCACTGCACTACAACTTTGTACTAATGCACAGCAGGGAGCAGAGTCTGCATATGTAATGAGCAAAAAAGGCTTTCCCCACATAATAATTTTATACATAGGAACAACTACACTTAAAGCTGGCCTGGCACTATGAAATATCGTCTGGTTCTTGATGAAATTCGCACACTGGGTGCCCCTGTCGGCACCCTTCCACTCAGCATCTGTCAATCACAGGATTGAAGGAGCCAGTTGGAAAATCTTCAGCTGAATGTGCATGCAGCCAATCGCCTACATGCACTGTTTGTGTATTCTTTTTTTTGAAATCAAGAATCAACTTTATTGTACATAAAAATGATACAACAATATTAGGAGACAACGTCTCAACAGCATGACTAGTGGTGTGTAAATCACTTTCCCATTTGGCCAGGAATGTCGGTTAAGACTCTGGAGGGGGGGATATCAGCATGGAATGCAGGAGGGAGATCGCGTGATGGGTGGGTATCTCCTCCTTGCAGACTTTCTCAAATGGGGTAAGGGGCCTGGAGAGCCGGTGGTGACTGGGAATAGAGAGCATGAAGTGCCGTAGTTGGAGGGAGCTCAGGTGGTCTAATGGAGGGTCTGTCAGGTTGGAAATTTCACCGACCGATAGCCACCGGCCAGAGGGGTGTAGGTCGTATATGCGGAACTTGTTGGCTTCCCGGAGGCGGCGGAAGCGGGGGTCTTGAACACCGGGCGGGAAGTCTGGGTCGCCGATCACTGGGGTCATAGGCGAGGGAAAGGGGGAAATGTCCGTAGATCTTAAAAGCGATCTGGATAGCTCTTGTTTAGTCTTCAGGAGTAGGGGGGCAAAGTTGGAGTCATAGAGTCGTGCGGGATCTGACGTGATGGAGGTGCCGAGGTACGTCAGAGTGTCCGTGGACCAAGTAAAAGTAAAGGAAGAGCGCAAGGATTCCACTTCCTCCTGGGGAAGAGATATATTGAGAGCAGCCGATTAACGCCATGTGGACTGGGGCATGGTCTGAGAGCAGGATGTCTGCAATGGACACATCAACAACCAAAGAGAGGTCCTTGTGTCGTAGAAAAAAATAATCTAAGCGCGAGTATGTGTTGTGCACCGAGCAGTAGAACGTAAAGTCCTTAGTTCGCGGGTGTATAAGGCGCCACACGTCAGTCAGTTGAAGGAGATGTAGTTCCGATTTAAGTTTACGGAGGCGGGAGTAGGGGAGATGGGAGGCTGTGCGAGATACGTCCATGAGGGGGTCGAGTGCAAAATTAAAGTCTCCCCCAACCAACAGTACACCCTCCTCAAATTCAAGGATAAGCGGCATTACACGCTGCAGGAAAGAGACCTGGTCTGTATTGGGGAGGTATAGGTTCTGTTTGTTTATTCTGACAGCAGCCACCATCAGAATACAATGTAAACAGCAGTGGATTTGTCCATCCACGCTCTTTAGTGTTGATAGAGGAATCTGTCCTATTTTGTTTTTCTTTTTTTGTTTGGGCTGAACAAAAAAGAAACATCGAATCGTGTATGGCCAGCTTTACAAGTTCCACAATTTTGACTGCTCTAACAGTAAAGAATGCACTTTGCAGTTTGAGAATTTACCTTTTTTCCTCCAATTACAGGTGGCCTCTTGTCTTCTTAAGTGAACTTACAGGAAACAGTGTATTGTTGATTTGTATTATCACCATTAAACAAATTGTACATTACAATCCTATCCACTCCTAATCATTCCTTTCTGGAGTCAACAAGTGTCATTTTTGTAATGTTTTGTTAGGTCCTCCAGCCCCCTTATTTAATTTGTTTCATTGTCCTTGTGTGGACTCGCTCCAGCTCAAGGCGTCCTTTCTGTGGATCAGTGACCAAAACTGAACCATATACTTTAGATGAACCTGGACCAGTGTTTTATATAGTGGTAGAATAATGGATTTGTCACTAGAGCAAAAAAATGTTTTATGCGTAATACTAATCTGCTAACATTATATACTGCAGCCTGGCATTGCATACTATTGCAGAGTCTGCAGTCTACAAGGACCCCCAAATCTTTTTCCATCACCGATTTCCCCAGGTGAGCTCCCTCTAATGAGTAGCTTGCATGTATATTTCTAAATCCCAAATCAGGGTGTATTTGATTTAAATCAAGTCTATTTTAAATCACTAGTAAAAGGCTTGATTTAAATCCACTCGATTTTAAATCATAATTTTTAAAGAGCAACTGTCATCTTTGTCCCGCAGCGGCTCCTCCTCTGACCTGCTGTTGACTCACTGACAGTCCCATTCACTTTAATGGGACGGCTGGTAATGCGGCAGTGGCACAACAAGGTGAGGGACGTGGCGGGCAGCAGGTGAGTGGATTTGCAAAACAATGGGATAAAGGAATATTCCTGAACTTTGTTTTATGATTTATCTCATGGTTACTTACTCTGAAATTGTGTAAATGCATTAATGCAGTGCATGTTATCTCAGCTTGCAGAGCTTGGATTCATTGAATGAGTTTAACAAAAATGTAAATATTGCAGAATATACAGCCTCATTCTTGCTTTGGTCCGAGTGGGGGAACCCTGTCAGGTCCGTGTCTCTGTTAAGAGGGATACATATCTATTTGTCCTGCTGTGCAAGTAGCTTGTTCTTTCCTTAAAATAGAGACCTAGCAAACTATAAATTATATGCAGTTATGCTTTAAAAAAAATAATGTACACTAAATAAAAAATAAAAAAAACTGCACACTTTTTGGATACATGCGGTGTACTATTTATTTGTATTTTTGTATTTATTTTTGCTTTTGCAATATTTCTGTTTTTTATTTTGACCTAAAGTAAAAACGTGTAAAGTTTAGTAATAACTACTTAACTTATCACTAGATGTCAGTGTTGAGCTGACGATTGGCTGGCTCTAAACCATGTCACTAAATGCTTCCTTTTAAGTTGAGATGCATTCTTTTTTCTGTGTTGCTTATTTTAAAGTGTAGTTACACTTTTGCGGTCACATAAAGGATTTTTTGGGTTTTTAAAAAATGTTTATTATGTGTTCCTATTCACACAGCATGCCGAAAAATAATGTTTTCAAAACTATTTATTACCTTTTTAAAAGTTTTCTTAAAGCAGGCGACGTGGCTGAATTGAGTTTTTTTCTGAGCAACTTCACAGTGATCTGCCCTTATAGAAAGACTTGGGACTGAAATTTGCGTATTGCGTTTCTCTCAATAACTTCCTTAACTTACAGTGGAGAAGCCAGGGTTGTAATCATTTTTCATTTACCTCCCTTTTACAGCCCCTTCTAACATTACAAAAGAAAAAGCAAGTAGATATTTTAACCTTTTCAGAAGCCAAGTAGAAACCCTAACCCAAGGAAAATCAATTAAACTGCAAGAAGCATGTTTTAATTTTTTTTTAGCTTATGCCATGTGTTATCCCAATTTGGCTGCGAAAGTGGAAGTACACTTATACTTCACCCTGGAGTACCAAAGCCCCTCTTTCCTTCTCAGTTGTCCAATTTTTGTCTTTGTATGTATAGACCTCTATTAAAAAAATGTAAGTGTTTTATTGTACTAAATCCTTAAGCAAACATTTTAAAAAGCTAAAATAAAGGAAAGGTACTGGTCAAACAAGCAATTTTTGGTTAAACTAGTCTCTTCTTTTTTTTTTTTTTTTTTTTTTTGCACATTGATCCTCATGGTCTACATTATTTGAGCTGTGGCAGGGGAATATCCTTTCAATACTTCATACTATAATGTGTCTCTGTTTCCCATATCAAAACGTTGGGGGGCATGCTGTCCAACGTGCCCTTATACTGTAAGGTTCTTTAGTCATGCACTAGGCGTTTCAATATAGAAGTTCGTTATCAGGATGATGTTATGCAAAATTTAAAAAGGCCTTTTTCAAAAGGGGTTCAACTTTCCCAGCATTCCCAGTACACTTCCATCATCTCCTTTCCCAGCCAGACCTCAGTGATTCCTCCTTCCCGTGCTCAGTGATTGTTGAGATTTTAGTCCTCGGGCATGGTTTGCACTCGCTTTAAAGCAAGCCATACCAGACTTCAGGTGAACTGTGCCCCAGACCACCTGTTCCAAGCAGTCCCAGGCATGGTACGCTGAACCATGGTCAGGCATGGTCCCGAGCACTCATACTACAAAAATAAACCGGACTAAGGGGGTGAACTGTGCCCAGGTACAGTTAAAAGTTCTAGAAATTTTAAAAATGGCAATTTTCTGAACTTATTTTGCACAGCTGTAGAGATTAGACAACAGGGAGAGTTATTAGCAGTCTTCAGATGCCTAGACACGTATAGGTCATCAAGGATAAAATATTGTGGCCACCTTAGGCCATCAATTTCCCTGTTTGTCATTTTGGTTTGACACTAAACCCAGTTGTTTGAAAGATTTAACCAGCACTTAATTCCAAGTAATAAAGGGAATCAAACTTAATGAGAAAGAAAACATTTGGGCCTGGTTCACACCTGGGCGTTTTACAGCGCGTAGGAATGCGCTGCATAACACCCTACGCCCAAAGAAGGCGTTGGGGCATATTTGCCGTGCGTATCCATTGGGATACAGCCAGGTAGCCCTCGGAAACGCGCGTTGTGCGTTTTTTACCGCAGATCGCGGTAAAAACGTGCGGCACGAAACGTGCGACATACACACACATTCAATATGCCTAGGTGTGAACCCAGCCTTATAGGAAGATAAAGGCATTGACTAGAGGCTGGACTAAAATTGTACAACCTATAACCACCACCTGCTAATATTCACATTCTGCATAATATAGAAATGGGGTTAGTGTGCCTTTTAAAATGTTTGCGGTTCAAAACAAGGTCATGTAAAGAAGACAAAACCTTTTCTAGGTCAAAGGGCTAAAAATCCAGTGTAGCTAAGGTTATGCATACATTGACATGGAAAACATACGTTAAGCAATGTGCATGACTGAACTGAATGCATACGGTGCAGTTTTAGAAGGGTTTCTACTTGCTTAAAAGCACATACAAAGTCATATACTGATCTAATGGTAAATGCAAATATTCAAAAGGTTCACAATTATAATTCTGGCTTACACTGTGCAGCTTTCACAAATGATGAGCATATGATTTTGTATAGTAAAAAATTCAAGTTAACAAATGAGTGTAATGATCTTCATTAAGCAACAAGTCATTTTACCGGCTTAACATTTACCGTATATAGTCTGACTCAATGGTGATCTGCTGAATATTTTTTTTCTTTCTTATTTCCTTAGTAATAACAGATAAAGAAGGAAAGCAGTTGGGGGGTTTTTTGGGCACCAGATGACAAGTCCAATGAACAAAATTACATACATACATACATACATACATACATACATACATACATACATACATACATACATACAGTTTTTTGTTCATTGGACTTGTCATCTGGTGCCCAAAAAAACCCCAACTGCTTTCCTTCTTTATCTGTTATTACTACTTTACCAGGGGTTGGCACCTTATCACTCAGAATCTGCACACCACAATCTACTTTGTTCATTTCTTATTTCCTTTGTTTAATATTTATAGTCATAATAATAAAAATGCACTACTACAATACCTGCCACAGGGACGTGAGGGCATGTGGGTTATAGCTACAACATTATAAATACATGACACAGTAAAATACTTATGCCCAAAAGGGCTTGCATTCTAAGAAATAAAGGTTAGCTACAAAAGAACTGATTGAAAACCATCCTAAAAATGATCAGATGACCATCAGAAAAAATAATAATATGTATCTTCTAAAAATAGGAAGAACTGATTTTATAATCTTTAATATGTTTTATGATGAACATTATTTGATGATCTACGACCTTTTTATTTAGGGTGCAATTTCTTTAATTTCTTTAATTTTAGGGGTTTAATTTATTGTAGTATAATTGGGAAATTTTACAACTGCTTATTGTCAGCGGCAGAATCCCTCTTTCCCAGTTAGATATAAATATCTTTTGTATTCAGATTTTCATTTTTTCAGTTTTGACTCCTTTTATTTAATTAACATGCAAAATCACTAGAAATGTGTACTATAACTTATAGCCTATTACTGTATAACAATTGGAATGAATACAAGATCACAAATGGTGTTTGTATATATGGTGGTTGTATATAGTGACCAGTCAAGTTTACTTTTTTATTTTTGATTTTTTTTCTTACTTTTTTAAACCAGCTTTTTGTTTGTAATTGACATTTTTACAGTGTTGCATTATGCCTAATGAAGACAGTGGAAATGTAGGACTGTATGAGGAGCCAATATAATATAATCCCAAAAAAATAACAACACAATAATCAACAAATAAACCTAGAACTTTTTTTGAAGGCAACGTGGTGTTTTTTGTGGGCCACGTGGTGTTTTTGTGTGTGTGTGTGTGTGTGTGTGTGTGTGTGTGTGTGTGTGTGTGTGTGTAAATAATTTTTTATTTTGTTTTCATTTTTTTGTCTGTCATGTTTAATAGTTCCAGCAAGCAGGTGGGGGTTCCAGGCTTTTGTAAATAACAGGCCTCTTCTGCAGAGCACATAAATTGACACTACAATTTACGTGTTAAACCTTAAACTCAGCTGTAGATCCTCAAATCATCTCTGAATAGGTGCTGACACTGTCCTTCCTTCTGGAGGGTGGCTACTTTTGTTCCCCATGGTCACTGTGTGTGTTGTAGAGTTGTCACCGCTCCAAGCTCTCTCCCGTGATGGAGTACAATTCAACACAAATTAGTGAACTAAACGTGAGATTGTAGTCCATCACAGGAGTGAGCTTGGAGTGGGGGCTACTTTACAAAACACACAGGGACCATGGGGAACAAAGGTAGCCACCCTCCAGGAAGAACAGTGTTGGCATCAATTCAGAGATGATTTGAGGATCTACAGCCGAGTGATACACAAATAGGATACATTTTGTTAGTAGTTAAGATGCTTTTAATGCATTTTGTGAGGTTTAACTCCTGAATGGAGTGTCAATTTATGTGCTCTGTGGAAGAGGCCTGTTATTTACAGATCTGGATAGCTGATGATTGAGTCTATCAACTCAGTTACCCCTCTACTCTACAATGATGTCTCTTTCTGTTTGCCTTATAATTGCCCTTTAATAAATTCTAAGGTTACTTAGTAGGATTTTCAATTTGGATATTTTTAGTTAGTTGATTGTCACGGTTTTGCTCTAAGTATTACTGTAGTGGTTTAATTTAAAAAAAAAAACACATTAAATCCATAATTTAATCAGAGTAGGTTTAACATGTATACTTCCTGCTTTGCTACTGACCAATTTATCCACTTGTTGTCAAGTTGCTCTTTATCATCACATTGATTTTAGTGGACTGAAATCAGATGACTGCCAACAAGTGTTTAAATCTCTCTGCAGCAAAAAAAAAAAAAATATGAACATCCATGCAGCCGTAGGGTTGAGTTGTATGATAGTTATTAGAGTGAGAAAATTGGCATTTCTTAATGTATGATTTATTAATGTTCTTTTTCAGTAAAACGCTGGAAGGAGCCGAAGGAACTGAGACGCCCGTGGAGAATTTGGTGAGAATATTCATTTGTCTCTATTTTTCATAAACTATATACTAGTTAATTAGTTGCAAGAGACAGTTGATCTCTATTTTGGGAATATATTTTGAGCTCTGTGGGTGCATATAGGTGCCTCTAAGAGCATGGTGTTAATTGCTTCTACTAGCTGCTATTGAATTTTTTTTCTAGCAGTCTTTTTTAAAGGGATTACCACTATGGGGTGTATTTGTTTTAAAAATTGCAGAGCCTGCAAAACTTCATGTGCATTTCTTCTGTGTAAATGAAGGTAAAAAACCAAAAACAAATGCTCTTTGTATATTTTCTTTCCATGTCGAATACAGTATCCGGAAAAAAACACATTATGTGCCACAAGATGAAGCTGAGAAACATAGGAAATATATATATTTTTTTATGCACCTCAACTCCAACTATCCGCATTGCGTAAATATAAACATTAATTTTGTGCCTTCATCCACACAAAACAAATGTACATGCAGTTTTGCAGAATGAATGGCTCTGCAAATGTTTTAGAACTGCACCCCTTTGAGTTCTAAATATTTATTAGCCCGGACAATCATTGTGAACTTTGCCCAGTAGGTTTTGCTTTGGAACCAATACAAGTTTAAAGATATATTGCTTCTAGTTCCCAGTGGAGTTTTTCCTGGGGTGTATCTCTTTACCTCCTGAGGTCTTTATGAAAGAAATGCTCTTGTTGCCCATTGACCATTGTGGTGGTGAACTGACCTGCTATGGAGAAAGCACTGTGGTACAGATTTCCTGTATAACCCCTACCCTCCTTTCCGTAAGTTATTGTGTTTAAATAATACACTGTTCAAACATTGTCAAACTTCTTGGTGCTCATTCTTCTGGCCTCACTACATGCTGTGTATCCACCATGATCCCATAGGATAAGGATTATCCATTGTTGCTACATAATAAGGAGATGAATATTAAACACACCTGTTTCGCATCATGAGAAAACTGCATCATACTGTCAATTGGGTTCTTAAAAAGGAACTAAACTCTCTAAACTATGCACAGAAATAGGCAAGCGGAGGGCAATGATCTTTTCCTCATTACTGCCTTGTTCTGAACTGTGTGTTTTTGTGTTGAGGTGGCCATCTTTGCAGAGGCATGGTTCACTTCCTCCTGTCAAAACTTTCTCCAAGGAGAACAATGAGCAGCAGTGTGTGTCATCGCTAAATCTCACTGCAGATCCAGCAATGCCTTAGATCTCACATTGTAGATATATAGCTATCAAGCTATAGACCCAGGGGATACCTAAGCACCCTCACATTACAGGCAGTACACTGCTATTTTCAGGAATTCTAGATGTTCCTTATAACGTACCAAATCCTATTTGAAATTTACATCCACTTTAAGTTACTCTGCAAAGACCATGGTTGTTGCCAGATAAGCTTATTTTCCCATTGTATTTCTGCACATTGAAATAAAGGAATTATATATGTTTTCTGGTATTAATTGGAGTGTATGATTAATAGCGCAGCTTATGATATCCTTTTGAAAGTGTATTCTAAGTTAAACCTTATTTTTTTGGCTAGAGTAGGGATAAGGTAAAACTATGGTCACACAGGTTTTTGGGTTTTTTTGTGTCCCATTAGGAAGATTTACCTCACTTAATAGAGATTTCTTCTCACTTCTTGCTATGTCAATGGGACAGGAAGTAAGAGGAAATCAATAAAACAATATAAAGGCATCTAATGATTTTCAACTGATCCATTCACACCTTGCGTTTAGATGCAGTCAGTTTAGCTGCGTTTAAGAAAAATAGAAGTCAGGTGCTCCTAGGAACTTTTTTTAGCCTTTAAACTGGTGTAAAAGCAAGACTCATCTAGCCTAAAACATCTAGCCTGACACAATCTAGAAGTAACTGTTCATTTCCCTTCTTTGTGTACACCATGAAACTTGAATGAAGTTCAGCTTCTGTAGGGCTGCAAATTTTTGCATCTTGACCTGGGATTACTTTGCTTGAATTCAGTTTAATTTCAAATGTAGTTAAAAGAGAACTATGTAGTAAGTGGTTTTCCCCATAGTTCTCTTTAGAGTCACAGGAGGACATATACTAGTATCCTCCCATGACCCAAAGCTCAGTATATCACGGGCTATTGCCTGTGAGCGCCGCAGCCAGGACGGATCCCGACAGTACTGTCGAGATCCACCCAGCTGCGTGAGTGACAGCTGGCTCTGCCTATCGAGAGGTGGAGCCAGCTGGGGAATCCCTGCGGGGAGTGGTGACTGACAGTCACTGCAGGGAGACGATCGGGTAGTGAGCAAATCGTGCATGTTTCTGCTCACTACCCGATCGATAGAGCCGACATGTGACAGCTTCTTTGCACAGGTCAGCTCTAACTATGAGGATGAGTGGAAAGCACTCACCTCATAGATGTTAATGTTCACAAATGCTCAAGCAGATATTTACAAAAGCAAGATTTGCAGGGTTAATGTAAGGCTTCATATTAGCAATAGTGTTGGAGCGCCCCACAGCAACCAATCTGATTTCAGTCAACTGTGGTGAGAACCCCAAATGTTTATTTTGGATTCATTACTTTAGGTTGTTTTTTGCGTGTTGATATTTGTCTATTACATAGGCCCATTTAGTTTTGATGTTATTACATAAACCTAAATTCTAGTCAGATTTAAAAAACACCATTAAATGCAGCACTTTAACATCATTAAAATCATTTTAAATGCAACAACTGTAAGTACCTGAATTTTAGCATGGTATCATCCTCTGCACACTGGTGTGCTACATGTACTTGTGTTCTACAAGGAGAATGCTGACTTTAGGAGAAAGCAGAGTGAGCAGAGAAAGGTGGTCCTCGATGTGCAGCTTTATTGTCCAGTCACTGGATGGAGGCAGGGTGGTATCTGCATTGTGTTGCTTCATTGCGATAGTGAAAGGTCAGGGGACCAGTCTGCGCCTTCTGTTTGCAGGACTGTGTAAATCTCAGGACCAAATGGGCAGAAATACAAATTCTTTGGCAGGTATAACAGCTCTCTTATATGTCTTTCATCTGAACCCTTCATATTATATGACATGCAGATAAATGAGAGGACGTACAAAGAGCAGTCTTGTGCAGTAACCCACACCAAGCAGTCCAGTTTCAGGTTTTATTAGTTTCTGCCAAAGCAAAATAATTATATGAGGCAATTATAGTAATAGGAGGACATGAAAATGAAATTTAATTTTAGATTTTATGATTTTATATAGTACTAACAGTCATAGTCAATACATATTTCTGTCCTTAATCCGTCCCTTTGTGCAATATCCTTTTATAGGTGAGTGCTAAATAGGCAAGAATTGTTCATTCAAATTTAACATATTTCACTTTTTAAATTATAGGTACTGTTTTAAAGATTTTTTTAAGATAGCGTTTTATACTTCTTATTATTGGCACCTTTTTTTTAATTTAGTAAACCAATGGATTTAAAATTAATATAAACCCTAAATTTGTTAAAACACTGTGAATATACCTACTTTCCCCTTTTTTTTCATCCATTGTTGCATTTCACTGATGTAATCTGGCCACCCGCTGCTTCCTGTGATGCCTACGTCACAATTCCCAGGAGGCGGTGTTCATTACAAGATCTTATGCATGCTTAGGCACTCCACCTGTCTACCACATCCTGTAGACCTGGCAAGGGCTCCGTGTGTCTGCACACAGCACACGATCTCTTCTCAAGGTGTCAGCCGGAGAAGAGATCTTCAGCTACAAGGAAGACAAAGCTGGACTCCATGGACTAGTATGTGTTTGTTTTTGTTTTTTAAAGGATTTCAAATATAATTTTACCTGGGTAGTGTGAAGTTCCTCCCTTAACCACTTGCTGACCAGGTGTTTACACCCCCTTCCTGTCCAGGCAATTTTTCAGTATTTAGCGCTGCATTACATTTATTCCGTCATGCAACGCTGTACTGAAATTAATTTTATACCATTTTTTTGGAGACACACTTTTCTTTGGTGGTATTTGATCACCACTGCGGTTTTTATTTTTTACTATATTAGTAAAAAATTACTGAAAATTTTGAAAAAATTAAATTGTTAGGAAACGATTATTATTACCCAATTTTATGGTAAAATATAAAAGACGGGGGCACGTCGGGTGAATAGACACCAAACATGTCAAGCTTTAAAACTGCGTGCACCCGTGAAATTGCAAAAAACTACCATACCTAAAATTGGCCATAGGCGATGCTTTAAAAGCTTCTACTGCTCATCAGTTTAGTGTTATCAGTGATTTATGGCCCTAGACTTATTGCTCTCACTGGGACGTTTGCGGCGTTATGTAACATGTGCGGCGTAATGGGTGCAATAGTAGTTTTTCGCGCGTATGTGCACCCAACGCATGTGTGTATGTATGGGTGAAAAAACTTTTTGTGTTTTTATGTTTTTTTTTTATTCTTTTTCATGTGTAACTTTAAAAAAATTTGTTTGCAAAATTTTTTTTTCCTATTTTTTTTTTCCACTTAACTTTATTGCTATCACCTACGGGGCTAAGAAAACCCCCATATGTGATAGCTGCGCGCGTGAGTGGGTGGTCCTGGTAGGACGTTTAAATATGCCCGCTCAGATCTAGGGAGGCGGTTAGGGACTGTTTTTGCATGTTGTGTAAAGAAATATTATAAAAAATCAAAATTCCTTGGTTAATACTTTATCCCTTGTCAGCAGTCTCCTGCCAATAAAAGAAAACAAAAATTGTAATAGCAATTAAAGCATTATGTTCTGCCACACAGTCCTATTACCACCTCCTCTATTATGTTTGAGCCTGTCTGACAGAGTAAAGCAAACCTAAAGTATATGTTAGGGCAAAAAAAAAACACACTACTACATCTCTGCAATACATGTGCATTACACCATGTTTTATCCCTTTAAAAACTCTGCTGGTACTGAAAAATACCTGATGATCTGCCAGAAATACCTTCTGCTCCTAACTTCCTTGTCACAATGTCCGGCAACCCATGCCAGATTTTCATGTTGGTCCCTGCTGCTTGGCTGTAGCCTATGGGATTCCACAGGGCTGCAGCCAATCTGCACACCTCCTACTTAGCACTCTCTCACTTGTTGCTTTTCGTTTTAGCAACAAGTCTTCTTTCTTGTGTCAGACCCCTTGTGTTTTGCTTGTGATCTCCTGTGCTAGTTTACCTTTTTGGATCCCTGCTTTGTACTGATTCTCCTGTGTCTGTGATCTCCCTGTTGGCTATTCCCCCCTTTGCTCGTGATCTCCCTGTTGGCTATTCCCCCTTTGCTCGTGATCTCCCTGTTGGCTATTCCCCCCCTTTGCTTGGTTCTTGTCTTCCCATTTGTTGTAGTTCCTGTGTGCTGGTCTCCTACCTTGTTTGTACGTTTCCCCCCACCATCTCTGTGCTCTCTTCTGTGTGCCTGTACTTTGCACCTTCCCCTGGGCAGATATGCCCTAGTCTCTGGCCTATTCACGCTCTCAATGTGTGCTGTGCTCTCTGTGAGATCCTGCTGTCCTGCTAGTGTATGGTTATATTCCCCTACGTGAGCCCCTGCACCTGTCCTTACGTGTGTCTGTTCTCTTGTGTGGCTGCTTGTTCCACGCAGCCTTGCTCTTCGTTGTATCCCAGATACATCTGTTTTGTGGTTTGCCTCCTACTCCAACTTCCTGTGGTTTTTCTACTCTGCCCTACAGTGCACCTCCCTCCTTTCTCCTGTGCATTCCTCTCTTCTATTCCAGTGGGTACACCTGTTTTGTGTTCTCTTCAGTTATCTGCTCCCTGTGTCACGCATGTTCCCTGCGTCTTCCCACTAGTGCCTCTTTTCTGTACCTTGTACCCTGTGTATTGTCCAGTTTGCTGTAGTTCCTGAGTACCCACTTGCACTGTGACTGCACGGGTGTGCCAGGGAGCTGCAACCTGGGAGCTGTTTAGTGCAGCCTTTACTGCACTAAAATCCTAACCAACTTTGTCAGCTTGCCGGACTTCAGAACTCTTTCTATCCCCCACCCCTCTTGGTTCCACTCCACATGCATGCATTAATTTCTTTATCGGGTCCCTTTTTATATGGGTGGCGTCCATTCTGATCAGCAGGGGATCCGTGCACATATCGGAGCAGTATGGAACAGATGTGAACTTGGGAACTTTTTTGGCATCCATGTCCATACAGTTGTTTTCCTCGATCTTGCGATGGAGTTAAAAACTGAACCAACCGGACCCACGTTAGGTCTAAGGGGAATTGTGTGTCCATTTACGTGTGTCCATTTACATTTACTCGCCTTCAATCCGTCACAATCGGGTGCGGTAAAACAGAAGTCAGTCGTTTTTTGGGGGGTTTTTTCCGGGCATACACAGAGTCGGGGGGCTGCCCATAAAGTAACATTGGGCTTCCAATCAGATCCACCCAAAAAAAATTGGATGTTGATGAAGTCACAAGTATTAAAAAAAACTAAGGTAAAAGAAAAAATAATGCTGGAACATCCTCCTAGACATTTAGAAGGAAACTTGGGATAGGATATACACTTTAAGCCCTATTCACACCAGATCTGTTGTATTGTGTTGGCATCCATTTTTCAATAAATGTTATCGCAAGGGCACTTAAAATGTATGGGTGTGAATGGGGCCAGTAGACACTAATGCATTGTGTTGCATTGCAGTGTGCTGAAAAAGCATGCTCTCCTTTTTTTCAGTGCACTTTATAAACACTTTATAAACACATGCTAACTCATGTAAATGCAACACGAGTAAGGAAAAGGCAGTAAAGTGAAGTATGTCCACTCTGGACATGGTACTTCACATAAAAATTGCCCAAAAGTTTAAAAAAACGTGCAACGGAAGTAAAACGGAGAGTACAATCGCAGGTCACGTGAACCTCCGTTGAATTGTGATTTACTTTCTGATTTTGGTATGAACGGGTCCTAAAGTGCCTCCATGATGGTCACTGAGAGTGCCCATCAAATGAAAAGATCTATATTACAATCAGTGATAAAAACAAGAAAACCTCAGGGAGTAACCTCCCTAGAGATATCTTTCCTAAGCAATTCCTCTACTACTTCTTAGGTGGAAGGTGAAGCATTATTAAAGGAGAGTCAGTGTTTCATGTCTGTGTGTCCCAGTCAGTTTGGATACCCTGGGCAGGACAGATGTTGAAGTGGAATTCTAACACAAGCCTTTTTTTCTAGTGTTTTGAAAGGGTAGATAAAGCTTGTTCTCTCCTTTTGTTTGGAAGATTCACTCTCTCTTTCTGTCCTGGTGACCATTTTGTTTCTGGAACAGAAAGTAAATGGAAATCTAAAATTCTACAACCGTCACCAGAAAAGCAGTATGGAGACAATAGGCTTTGATCACAACTGTCACATGTGGACTTTCCTCTCATTTCTCATAACTGCTAGAACACGTTGTTAAAGGAGAACTATGGGGTTAAGGCTTTTCCCCATAGTTCTCCTTAGGGTAACGGGAGGACACAAAATAGCGTCCTCCCTTCACTCTGGGCTCAGTATACCGCGAGCCGTAGCTCGCGGTATACTGAGACGTCGCCGTATACCGCGAGCTACTGCTCGCGATATACTGAGACGCTGAAGCAGATCCCGACAATTGTGCCGGGATCCGTCCAGCTGCGTGACTGATAGCTGGCTCTGCCTATCTAGAGGCAGAGCCAGCTGTACCCTCCCCCATCCGTTCCGCCAGTCAGCGCTGGCGGATCGGAGCGGGGAGGGGGGAATCCAGCCCCTCCCCTGTCACGGCAGAGAGCCGTGACAGGATCGAGAGGTTAGCGAACGCCGGTATGTGTTCGCTCACCTCCCGATCTACTGAGCTGACCTGTGACAGTCTCATTGTCACAGGTCGGCTAGAACTATGAGGTGAGTGAAAAGCACTCACCTCATAGTTCTCCTTTTTAATGTTTGTTTATTTTAAGAGCCCAAACATTTTACCTTTTGTAGTAAATATCCATATGAGAATTGTGTTTTTTGTTCCTTTTTTATTGTAGGTTTTTTGACACTTCTAAACAAGCCATTGGAGCTCTCTTCATCCACTTTACAAATGTGTTCCTTTCAGACCTGACTGAAGAGGATCCATGTTCTTTGTGAGTACTGAGTAATCAACCTTTTCATGTGTAGATACAGTGGTGTACAAGAGGTGTACAATTTATTTCCCTATGGAGCCATTTTGCTTCCTCTTATCAGTCACATGAGATTTGTACAGGTTGGGTACTTGCACTTCCTGAGTCAATAATGTAAAAGTAAACTGGACAACAACTGGGACTAAGCTAGCAGCAGTCACGCAATCCTATTTACAAACTAAATAATAGATCTATAGCAGTTATGTTACTTTGAGCTATGCTGAATTAGCTCTACTTTTTTCATACATCATTTACCTTTCTTTGGTTGGGCTGAAAATCTCGGCTTATACTCGAGTATATACGGTAAATACTACTTCCATAAATAAAGTGTTAACAATAAAAGCACCAAAAATAGAGCATCATGAGCCCATAGGAGCATCTTTGTATAAATCAAGTGTTTTTAGTAGAAATGCACCGATACCGATTACTAGTATTTGTGCCAATAACGAGTATTTGGGCAAGTACTCTTACTTGCCTGCATGCTCCAATGCCTAGCCCGATACCCGAACTTCCAGTATCAGAAAGCCAGGCAGCGAGTCAATACACACTGCCTGGCTTCCTGATTGTTTGGGAAGATGGGCAATGAGGAAGCCCAGCTTCCTGATTGGCCAGAAAGCCGGCTTCATGCTTATGAGGAAGCATGGCGACGGCTTCCCTGCTAATCGGGGAGCCGAGTGGTGAGTCTTTACACGCCTCCTGGCTAATCAGGAAGCCAGGTGGCGAGTCAATACACACCGCCTGGCTTCCTTAATGGGACTTCTGGAATTGTATTTGCTATCGGCGTGTACCGGAAAAAAATATCGGTACTCGTACTCCGTACCGAAAAACCTGTATCGGTGCATCCCTACTTTTTAGATCATCTTTTCACAAAAAACGTATAAAATAAATCTGAGTTTGTCCAGTTAATGGAGTGTGTATGAAAAAAACATTTGTGTAGATAATTCTACATGGTGTAGAAGAGTAGGGTGGGATTATATTCCATTTTTGGGTGGTGTTATATAAGGAGCGTTCTAATTTTGATTTTATTTTAGTTTTTTTCTTGTTCATTGTCAAAACAACGAAAAGACCCAAAGTTCATGATCAATACCCGTAAAAGTCATATATAGGCCTCTAGGATGCATGTGTAAATGTACCTGTGCTTATTTGTATGACTTCAGGATGTGTAATGTACATTTTTCTCTCTGTACAGATACCTCATGCATTTTCTGCTAGATGCCACTCTTGGGATGCTGGTGATTTGGCTCAGTGTGAAACTTGTGTCAATGATCGTGGAGCGACAACAGTACACATTATTGGTATTTGGTGAATACGGTAAGGATGTTGATATTGTTGCTTTTATATTCTTATAGAGGATATTTGATAATTCATATATAGATAGTATTTTTTATATGCTGTTTTGTTTATTGATGCGAGTATATTCTGTTGACTCCGGTGTTATGGTACCTTTTGTTTGAATTCTATTATTCATGCTGTTTTATTATTTTAAGTTGAGGTTACTGTTGCACAGTGAGGGTAATGCAATTAGTTGTGAATGTCATTTGTTTTCTATAACTCGTAATTTGTAGGTACCCTTTTGAAAGAAGGATGAATTCTGTTTGTGCATAGCAGACTGAGTCATTTCTTTTCCCAACTTTTACACAGGAGGGCAGTATGGATCCTCAGTATTGTTAGTCATGCATTGAAAAAGAATGCCTAACTTCTCATATATTCTTTAATTTGTTTAGTCACATTGCACGCATAAAGTTAAATCTGAAAGCTCCAGCCATGCTAAACCCTGAGGCAGATGTTTAGATTGTGGGCCAATAAAAAAGGACTTCTCATATAGTTTTATTTGTACTTTAATTTGACAGATGACAATAAGCAGCAGAACTATTTTAAATGGATAATTTAGGGTACTGCACTTTAGTTGCCGTACTTTTGGCGCACCCAATTTTTAAGCTAGGCATGTTAGATATGCATGTTCTCAGCATAACCTCCATCTTTTTATATTTTAATATTTTACAAAAAAACGGGTATTATTGTGCACCAAAATTAAATTAAGTATAATGTTTATAGAATTTTTGTGTGCGATAGAGTTGCGCTAATATCATGCGACGTAAAAATTTGTAACTGCCTCCATTTTATTCTATAGGGTCTGTGCGTTCAGGAAACGTATAATTCTTAGGGGGTTTATGTAATTTCCCTAAAATGTGCATTATAACATGTGCCAAAAAATGCCTTGGCATCAAAATGGTTAAAGATTGGCTCATGCATTTCCCACCCAATATGTTCTGGTGTAAAGTGTCAAGTTTTTGAGGGTTTTTTACAGCTTGGGTATCTTTTAGATACTTACAGTATGTGTGTCTGGTATTAATGGCAAGTTAATTTGGTATAATATAAAATATGATGACTTTGTTGCTTTTATAACCAAATGTATGAAATATTTCTCAAGAAGTTAAATATTTGTGTATTACTCATCTTTACTCAAACCTGCAGTGCTTGAATCTGAAGCCAGTTTATCTATTTCGGTATCCAAATGCCAGTTCCCATTATCCTCCATCACACAATCTGATTGTACCATTTAAAATGGCACTTAAGTTATATGGATTTGATGATAATGAGCGTTCAGTTAATGCATTACACTGTAATGTTTTTGTGAGTGATGAATGGACATCCAGTGTGTTATAGCAGATGTGCAAACAAAGCCAAATTCTCTCCGGAGGATATGTGGGATGCTGTTAGCATTGTTGTCATGGAAGTCTGTAATATTTCCATAACAGATTTTTCCCACGTTCTGACATCGCCAAGTTACATTTCTGTTTCAGAATTTGAGGCTGAGGGGGGAAACTAAAAGAATTTTGATAACACAGTGAGTAGAGTCTTATGGTAAACGATTACTGTACTTTTAAAACCCGTTGGCACTTTTAATATATCCAGAAACAGCAAATCATTTTGAACATGTAATCTCTAACCCTCAGCCTGTTCCTTTCCTGTGCCTTAAAGTGTATTTCCACTTTTGCAGCCAAATTGGGATAACACCTATGTTATATTTGTTACATTTTCCCATTCACTTAAACTGCTTCTTGGTAAAATATAAAAGGCGGGGTCACGTCGGGTAAATAGACACCAAACATGTCAAACCTTAAAATTGCACTCGCCCGCGAAATCGCAAAAAAACACCACAGCCATAGTCGACGCTTTAAAAGATTTTACCGCTCATCAGTTTAGTGTTATCAGTGATTGATGGCCCTAGAATTATTGCTCTCATTGCGACGTTCGCGTCGATATGTAACACGTGCAGCATATTTGGAGCAATCGCCAATTTTGCGTGTAGGCGCATTTAACGCATTTTTGAGAATCTATGTGGGGGTGGGGGACTTTTAAAAAATGTTGTGGTTTTGTTTTGTGTGTGTAAATTTGTATTTATTTTGTGAGCATTTTTTTTACTTTTTTTTTTTTTTTTACACTTAACTTTCTTGTTATCACATAGGATGCTCCTATGTGATAACAAATTACAGTTACAGGTCCCCTTTATGGAGACATCAGGGGTCTCTAAGACCCCTAATGTCACCTAGGGACCCCCAGAGAAGCTGATGAAGCACAGATCTGCTTCATCAGCTTCTCTCCAGAGAGTGACAGAGGAATGCGGAAGTGATGTATTATACATCACTTCCTGCATTCAGAGAGCGGAGGGAGACTGATCTCTCTCCGTTCTCAGTGAACAGAGCCACATCGCCCGGGACGGATGGACGCCCGGGGACGGCAGGGGCGGGGACACCAACCAGAGGTAAGGGGGGGGCGCACCCTCACTTGCATCATACAAGCAATCGGGCGTCTTTACAGACGCTGGACCGCATGTATGTAAACGGCCATCGCTGGCCGTTTAAAATCCTGGCGGGTTCCCGCTCGTGCGCGCCATGGGGGCGCGCCAGCAGGCGCGGGATAAAGGACATCTAAAGACGCTCACCTGCATCCAGGAGACTCCTGTCCGGCCATCTTTCAACGATCGGCGGATGGGAAGTGGTTAACAAAACATCTAAAGTAAGAATTATTTTTTAAAAAGTTATTTTTCAGTATGCTTTGTGAATAGGAACACATAACAAACTTAGACTCAAATTTGACTGCAAAAGAGAACATATACTGGCCAAGGCCAGTGTAAACATTGCTTTGTTTACATTCAGTATAACTCTGTCTGCCTTATAACTATAGACAAGGTATGAGAACAGACAATTGCTCTGCATTACTGTTTGCTTCCATGTCTGCCACAGACCAAATGCCCCAATTCACACCTGTGTGATTTTCGGTAATCGCGCAACAATGTATGACAAAAGGAATCCCATTGTTTTCTGTGGAAATCATCCACACCTATGCATTGCACTGCCATTCGACATTTGGGGCTTGTTCACACCATCTCCAGACCAGAATGTTTGTTTTTTATCTGGACCAAAAATGCATCCCCACTAATTATAATGGTAAAAATGAGGCTAGTTCACACCATTGCATTCAGTTCCAGAGCTTTTCCAAAAATCATTTCTGGTCTGGAATGCACAAAAATGCATGTAAACACATGCAAACACACTGGAACCCAAGCAAAACCAAAAAATCCACCAGGCGCATCACAAACATGTAACAAATGCATATGACCGCGTTTGCAGAAACTCATCCAGATCTGGTCTGGAGATAGTGTAAACAAGCCCTAATAAAGGTGCAAGTGCTTCTTTTGGTTCTACATAGTCCCTTTACTTTAGCCCCTACGGAATTCAATGGGATTGCATGAAAAATGCATGTAACATCCACACCTTTTTAGCATGACAACAAGCCCCTAGCAACCCATCCTTTTTTCACCTTTTTTTGACCAAAACCAAAATAAATAGCTCATGAAAAACACAAAATGCATTAAAAGATGTGCAACAAAGTGTGTAAATGGGGACTACATGATGATTTCTGTACTTCAGTCATGTAATTTCTAAATCACTTGAAGCAGGTTGCCTCTGCATAGGTTTAGCCAAGCCCACCCTATACTCTCATTGTGATTCCAGCCAATTGTGGAAAGGTAAATGCACATCTAGAGGGATCCCTGATGTCTTCCCTGTTCTCATTTCTGGTCTGGCTGTACTACACGGTAGCTGAACATGTTGGGCCTGCCTTCTTCTAGCAGTTAGCTATCTGTTTTTCCTGGGACTACACGAATGGTAGGGACTGACACAGCAGTAATAGATAATATTTCCAAATCTGCTTGTTATCAGCGGATGTATTAAAAACAGCTAATGTCATTTTAAAACTACACTTTTTGTTTAACATGGGGAAAACCAGTGCAATTTTTGTCAATTGCTTTGATAAGAAAGCTATATTCCTGCTAATCTGAGCTCACACACAGTAGTTAACCACTTCCCGGCTGACCGTTGTAAAAAATGGCCGGCCAGGAGCTCTCTAGATCTAGATCTAGGTCTTTAGCCGTCAGCTCACAGCCACAACCCCCTCGCGCATGCCGCGCGGGAGTGGGAAAGTCCCAAAATTTAATAACAGGCAGCGATGCCTGTTAACATACAAGCGATCCGCTGTGCCCGGTGCGAGCCCGGGACCAGCTTAGTGCCTCTCGGACAGGGGATCAGATGGAGTACACGACCTCCCTCCGGTCCCCTCTCCGCTGTCAGAATGCGGAAGTGATGTAAAGTTGTGTGAAAAAGTGTTGGCCCCTTCCTGATTTTTCATTGTTTTGCACGTTTGTCACACTTTAATGTTTCAGATCATCAAACAAATTTAAATATTAGCCAAAGGTAACACAAGTAAACACAACATGCATTTTTTAAAGGAAGGCTTTTATTATTAAGGGAAAACTAAATCCAAACCCACATGGCCCTGTGTGAAAAAGTGTTTTCCCCCTAAACCTAATAACTGGTTGGGCCACCCTTAGCAGCAAGAACTGCAATCAAGCGTTTGCGATAACTTGCAATGAGTCTACAGCGCTGTGCAGGAATTTTGGTCCACTCATCTTTGCAGAATTGTTGTCATTCAGCCACATTGGAAGGTTTTCGAGCATGAACCGCCTTTTTAAGGCCATGCCACAGCATCTCAATAGGATTCAGGTCAGGACTCTGACTAGGCGACTCCAAAGTCTTCATTTTGTTTTACTTCAGCCATTCAGAGGTGGACTTGCTGGTGTGTTTTGGCTCATTGTCCTGCTGCAGAACCCAAGTTCGCTTCAGCTTGAGGTCACGAACAGATGGCCGCACATTATCCTTCAGGATTTTTTGGTAGACAGCCGAATTCATGGTTCCATTTATCACAGCAAGTCTTCCAGGTCCCGAAACAGCACCAGACCATCACACTACCACCACCATATTTTACTGTTGGTATGATGTATTTTTTCTGAAATGTGGTGTTACTCTTGCACACGCCTTCCAAAAAGTTCAACTTTTGTCTTGTCAGTCCACAGAGTATTTTCCCAAAAGTCTTGGGGATCATCAAGATGTTTTCTGGCATAACGGAGACGAGCTTTTATGTTCTTTTTGCTCTGCAGTGGTTTTCGTATTGGAACTCTGCCATGCAGGCCATTTTTGCCCAGTCTCTTTCTTATGGTGGAGTCATGAACACTACCCTAACTGAGCCAAATGAGGCCTGCAGTTCTTTGGATGTTGTTGTGGGGTCTTTTGTGACCTCTTGGATGAGTCGTCGCTGCGCTCTTGGGGTAATTTTGGTTGGCCGCCCACTCCTGGAATGGTTCACCACTGTTCCATGTTTTCGCCATTTGTGGATAATGGCTCTCACTGTTGTTCGCTGGAGTCCCAAAGCTTTAGAAATGGCTTTATAACCTTTTCCAGACTGATCGATCTCCATTACTTTCTTTCTCATTTTGTTCCTGGATTTCTTTGGATCTCGGCATGATGTGTAGCTTTTGAGAATCTTTTGGTCTACTTCACTTTGTAAGTCAAGTCTTATTTAAGTGATTTCTTGATTGCGAACAGGTGTGGCAGTAATCAGGCCTGGGTGTGGCTAGGAAATTTAACTCAAGTGTGATAAAGTAGAGTTAAGTTATGTTTTAACAGCGAGGGCAAACACTTTTTCACACAGGGCCATGTGGGTTTGGATTTTGTTTTCCCTTAATAATAAAAAACCTTCCTTTAAAAACTGCATGTTGTGTTTACTTGTGTTATCTTTGACTAATATTTAAATTTGTTTGATGATCTGAAACATTAAAGTGTGACAAACGTGCAAAACAATGAAAAATCAGGAAGAGGGCCAACACTTTTTCACACAACTGTATATTACATCACTTCTGCAGATCTCTGGTTCTTCAGCTTCTTCAGGGGGGGTCCTAGGTGACAGGGAAGTGTAACTACTTCTATTCTGTTGCCCTTAAATTAGTAAACTTTGATGTTTCTCAGATGCCCCTGCAAACCTTTGAAGCAAATTTACTTAATCTGACCTCGTTGTATGCTTTTTAAGCACATGATGCCCCCTTTAGAGTTTTCCATTAAGTGAGGGCAAAGGTCTTTTCAGATTGACCGGGTAATATCAATACCAATGTGGTTTGCTTTCCTTCCCTTAAAGGGAAGAAATAAGTTTTTTTTGTAGTGCTGTTACCAGGTTAAAGTATATTTTTAAACCCAAAACCAAAAATGTTATATATTGCAGCTAACCAATCCTTAGATGCGGTGGCTGCATTGATTTTCTTTTAGACTTTCCCTTTATTTTCACCTGGTGATGCAGCCATAAACACACTACCAGTCTCATGGTGACTCCACTCTGTGGAGGAGCAACAGAGCCACCCTTGGACAGTAACAGTCGCCTTGTGGGGAGTGTAGTTTTAGATACAGTAGTTGATCTATTCTAGACGGACTGGACTAATACGTTTAAGCAGTAACAGCAACAGTTTTTTTTATTTTTACTTTTGGGATAAAGGTTTTACATAAATTAATACAAGCTGAGCATTGTAAGCACCCCTGTTGGTATTATTTGATTTGTCTTAATTCTCTATCTGCCACTTTTGCTGGACAGCTGTTAAAGGAAGTTAAAAAATAACAGATGTACTTGCCAGATCACCAGTGAAAATAAAGGAAAAAAAGCCTAAATAGAAAAACTAATGCAGCCACCAAATCTAAGGATTGTTAAGTTGAAATATAATAAAGTTGGGGTTAAAATATGCTTTAAGATTAGTTTCTGTATTTGATGATAGAAAACAGTAAGATGCTCAGCCAGATTATTGTTGGTCTTGGGTCCTACAAGAAAAAACAAACTAAAAATCTGAGCTTATAATTTGAGACCATTTTGTTTGCAATTAAAATAGTGAGTTAGCATTTCTCTGTGCATTTAAAAAAAAAGGTAAATGGCAGTAGCACTGGGAACTCAACCTCCCTGCATAGTAAGCATGGATAATGGGGATCCTCTACTTGCTTGGTTACCCTTCCAATATAGTAAAACAGAGAAATTCCAGTATCCCATAGCCCCATTTTTTGCCGCATTTGGCAGCCTGATGCATTATTTTTTATGGTCATTCTGCAGTGCCAGATTTTTCCAGGGCTTCTCAGTGTTGGTGAGGCTGATCTACTATAGAAGGTAAGAATTTCCACTGAATAAATTGTGTAAATATTCACTTCAATTATCCAACCAATGCAAAAAGCAAATTCCTATTTACTTCCTTTATCTGCAGATGATTAGATAAGTATAGTAAATATTTACACAGTTTGTATGAGTATTCTCAAAACCTAAATTAGCCTCTGTGTATGAACATTCTGGCAAAACTCGGAAGTATACGCAGGTAAATTACAAGTAAGCCACATTTCTATTTTTATAAATCCCATTGAAGAAACCGATTTATATGCTCACAGTTTGCTTTATCTTATACATATTAGAAATTAAGAAGTGATTTATAAAGTCTAAAGAACATAGCTAGGTTCTCTCCTACACAGAGAGTGATTGTTACTGATGGGACGGGTCACTTGGCTGGTCTTCTGCTTCCACTGAACACTGAATATTCATCACAGGTCTTTTTGGTGTGGAACAAACTCTTTCAGAAACCTGCTTGGACCATTCTTCTGGTAACCACTCCGGAAATCTAGTTTTCCTCTATCCACTGTCCAGAAAAGATTTGTGATTTTGGGACTTTAACAACAATAATTATAAAAAGCATTTTGCCATCTTTCATTATAGTTTGCTGTTGCTTTTCTCAGAGCAAAAGTGAGAGATTTTATTCTCCAGAAATTTCAGCCCAAATCAGGGAACTTGAGCAAATGTTTGCCACTATGGTGGCAAATTGAACCCTTCAGGATTGCAAAATCAAGGTGATTTTCAAGGGTGCAAAAAAACAAGTTGGATCTAATTTTATAGCAAAAATGCCTCTTATTAGTAACTATAAATGATCTGTCACATGGGTAGGCTTTAATACTTTGAATCACTGACCCAAAACAAATCTGCAGACCAGAAGTCCAGACTTTCCTCTGGCTTTACTTGCTCTGGGGCCCCAGACTCAGTGTTGAGGCAATATACAGCCAGATAGACACAAGCAAACGCAGCCTCCATATTTTCTTTTCCAAGTGATAAAAACTGAATTCATAGTGCAGAAAAGAGGGATTTATAGGCACTGTTAATTGGTACTGAAAATTTCAGGAACAAATCTTCCAAAGGTTTAATTGACCTTGCAAGTGAGGGACAGCTGACTAGTACAGGTGAAACTTGAATAATTAGAATATCGTGCAAAAGTAATTGCAGTAAGTGCTGCAAAAGGGGCCCAAACCAAGTACTGAGTACATATGCATGCTTGTACTTTTCAGAGGTCCGATATTGTTCTATGTACAATCCTTGTTTTATTGATTGCATGTAATAATCTACTTTTTTGAGGCTGTGGATTTGGGGTTCTTGGGGTTTTCATGAGCTGTAAGCCATAATCATCACAATTATGACAAATCACGGCTTGAACTATCTTGCTTTGAATGTAATGAGTCTATCTCATATATTAGTTTCACCTTTTAAGTTGCATTAGTGAAATAAATGAACTTTGCACGATATTCTAATCGAGTTTCACCTGTATGTACAAGCCCAAACCTTTTTGGATTGTACCTTCCTTGTAAATAAACCAGAATGCCTGCATAATCACAATGTATCTTTTCTCCACACATCGCGGTGATATTTCAGCACTGCTGGAGAAACGTTTTTCAGCTTTTTTAAGAGCACTTAAAGCTTTACCAGGTTGCACACAGGCTTTCGCGGGAAGAATACTATGATCCTGAGAGAGTCGGTCATAGGTTAGTCCTCCCCGGTAATAAATGTTAAAAAAAAAAAAAAAGTTTTTTTTTCTCAATAAAAAATGTAGGTACACCTGTCAACATCCGTTTTCTACATAGGTGAGAACAGTTTCATTTACCCTACATCAGAAGGTGGACCAAAACTGCAACAGAAATGGATGTGTCATATGTGACATGCATTTCTGCTCAGATCTTTCTTAAGCTGCCAACACACCTTACAATTTATCTGCAGATTTTCTATGGTCAGGTGGAAAAGGTGCAACAGATTCCTCCATCTACGCTTAACTGTGTGGATGGAGTAATCTCCACCTGGGCCAATCTGTTGCACTTTTTCCATCTGACCATAGAAAATCTGCAGATAAATTATACAATGTTTTGTATAATGATCTGCTTTTAACCATCTCTTATACGATTAGTAAATCTTGTAATCCCTTGTCTGTCCTCCTTCATTCTACTGATGAGACAATGCTTTTCTAAAAATTGACAGTGAGCATGTACATGTGACATTTATAAAGCGTTGCGGGATGTAATGTTCTATTTAAACATTTTAACAAGGCAAAGACAGCATGGTCTGTGACACAACATATAAAAAAACTAAAGGAACTTTGCAAATGACCAGAAACATAAGTAAAATATTTTGGAAAGCTATTGAGGGGAAATATGTAAAACAGTGTTAAAGTTGAATTTTAGCAACCTTTAACTATAGAAAACAAAATCCCCTTTCTAAAATTGTCAGGAACAGTCGTTCTAAGGATGGGCATTTCCTGTTTATAACAGATATGCATAATGGTATTGAATGTTTTTTACGGTTCTTCCTTCCTGCATAATCAGGGATATATTTAAGGTGAAGGAAAATAATCCATTATAAGGTGCCATTTGTGAGGGAATTTCATAATTGAAAAGCTGCACACACATTTTAAGCTGGAAACTGAAGTAGATAACAAGCACATCATTAAATATTTGTAAGCAGCTGAAAAAAGTTCAGCACATGAATGTCAAAGTGTACATTTTTATCATTTCTTGTCAGTATTGTAGAGCCACTGATTCAAGATGATAACATACTTTCAAGTATGTATAAAAGAAGGTTCTTCCATGAGTTTGTGTGTCTTGGGCTCACAATCTCATCCATTCATTTGTGGTCAGAAAGTCTACAAAGACCTTTGGACTTCCCTCTTGTAAATGGAAGATGTTCTGTAAAACTGGAAAAAAAGACAATCTGTGGTTTATCATCATAAAAAAAAAGGCTACCTCCACACTGCAAGGGTTAACTGCTTGTTTTTCTCTGGCGGCAAAAATAAAGAGGATATACTCTCCTGATCTTCGGTCCCACCTGGCTGCTAGACTGCTCCCTACAGCCGCCTCCTTCACCCCCAGGGCTCCAGCGATCTATGGACCAGTGACATCACGTCACTGGTACATTACACATGAGGCCGCGGGGGTACATAGCACTTCTGCAGGACTGAGGATCAGGTGAGTGTTTCCCTTGCAGTAAGTGGGCAACCCTTCTGCAAGTCTTCCATTTTATCATTTTAAAATAGCTGAGATTTTCATTAACCATTATCCTGTTCAGTTTTGAATAAGTATGTTCAAAATTAATGGGTGGTGAATTCCATGATCTAGGAACTGTAATTATGGTTGCTAAAAAGATGTAAGAATTGTATTTTTGAAATGCTTAGGATTGTTGGGGATAGATCAGTTGAAGAGAACTACAGAAGCTAATTCAGAGGGGGGCGATATATGACTTTGTACATTTTAATGATTACATCCAATAAAAAAGTGGATATAGTTGAAACATAATTAGCTAATGAAACTTGTATTACATACCTTCTGAGAATCACTTTGTCGTTAGCTTAATAATGGTTGTATTGATGGATATTGATAATATTGTCTTTGTCAGTATTGTAAGCCGTCATGGGCAGGGCCCTCCTTACCATCTTGTCTTTAATTGTATTGTGATTGTAATGTCTTCCTTATATTGTAAAGCGCTGCGCAAACTGTTGGTGCTATATAAATCCTGTATAATAATAATGACAGTCTTTTAAGTTCTATTGTTCCTCCTAGGTCTAGTTCCCATTTAACCACATAGGGCAATTTGTTATTGGGGAAGGGCTAGTGTAATGGAGCTATGCCTTGATTTTTTTTAAAGTGCCTGCATTAATATTGTCACCATTATCACAAGTTTAGAATTTGTGTACAATGATGGTTTTTGTCTTGTGGAAGTTTAAAGAGGTTTCCTAAAGTGTCTAAAAATATAATTCCTCGAGATGAGTAGAAATCTGCAAATCAGCAGGCTTATTTGTTCAGCATTTCTATCCATTGGGATGATTACCTGAAGTGAAGTTAGGATTTCAAAGTAGAGGAGCCAAACAAAAGTGTTAGCCACTGCTCCAAACTCGTTCCCAAGATGGATTACAATCTCACGTTTAGTTTACTAATTTGTATTGAGATTGTAGTCCAACACATGAGTGAGCTCGGAGCGATGGCTACTTTATAACACACACAGGGACCATGGGGAACAACAGTAGCCACCCTCCAGAAGGAAGGACAATGTCGGCACCAATTCAGAGAAGATTTGAGGATCTACAGCCAAATGATACACAAATAAGATACATTTATGTTAACAGTTGAATGCATTTTAAGGGTTTAACTCCTAAGTTTAGTGCCACTTTAATTTCCCTTTAGCTGCCATTGCTGATTTGTGTTATTTGAATTGTAGCTAGAGAAGGTAAAAATCCATTCTGCAAAAAGCTGTTCAGTTTTGTTGTGTAATGTCTACTCTCTCTGTGATGATCTATCACTATAGTGATAAGCCTCCTGATGTTTGGTGGAATATTGCACTGTTTGTACATGCTTTGTTCCAAGGTTAAATTAAATTGTATTAGTAGTGGCCATAGATGGCAGCTTTTCCTTGAAATTCCAAAGAATGCAGGTTACATCATGTAAAATGGCCTTATTAGCTTTGCAGCTGCACTTGCAGACAAACAAAATTCTCATTCAGAGCAAATAAGATTAAATATTTTTTTGAATCAAACAAGTATTGCCATTCCTTTCAGTCTGTAACAGAGTTTCCCAAACCTTTTCAGCTTGGGAGGCACTTAAACATATAACAAAGTGATGTTGGGACAAATCCTTTATAAATAAATACATTTTGTTAAAGGATTGTAAAAGTCAAATTGTGAAAATATTCTCAGTAGACTGCTGCATAAATATTGTTGCCTAAAGTGTTTTTATTGGAAGTCTTTTCTTTCCACTGTTCACACAGCTCTTCACTTCTGACAATCTATGGGCTTATATTTTACTAGCTTTGTTATCCTCAATGGTAATATTGCACAGATTAATGGTGAATGGTAAAATGCTGTACACAGATATTGCAGTCTATGGAAAGAAAGGAGGGCAGCCAAGAGTATGTCAATTGGGGTAGGATCATATTGCATGCAACCACTTCATGTTGTTTTTGCCCCACTTAAAGAAGAACTCTATGCAACATTTTCATTAACCCTTGCAGTAGGGCTACCCCTGCACTGCAAGGGTTAACTGCTCATTTTGATCTAGGGAAGAAAATAACAAAGTTATACTCGCCCGATCCCCCAAGCTGGCTTGCTCTTAGACCAGTCCTTCCAACCTCGCTCCCCCTCCGCTGCAGAGATCTAAGGGTCATCATGTACTATATACATGTATAGGATGTGAGGATGCTAAGGGACATACCATTGCTGGAGTGTAGGAGGCAGGAGGGAGTGCTGTCACAGCTGGCTGGCTTGGAGGATCAGGTAAGTATAACTTTTTATTTTCCTCCCTAGACTAAAACAAGCAGTTAACCCTTGCAGTGCAGGGGTAGCCACACTGCAAGGGTTAATATAAATTTTGCCTGGAGTTCTGGTTTAATGCTTAAACTTATTTCCTGCTTCTGACAGGACACCTGCATAGTCCTTAGCTCAGTCTTTGTCCAATTACAGATGGCCAGAGATGGCTCACATCTTGGCCTATTCTTGATGAATTGGCCGAAACGAGTTGCCCTGCAAGAACCACCTGGCATGACAAAAAAACACCTGAGCCGGGTGGAAAATTATTGGCCGATCAGTGACTGAATCCAATCAGATGCAGTCACTGTTTTGTGGCGCCATTGTATCTAGTCGGCCACGGGTGTTGCAACTGATACTATAGTCAGAAGTGGCAAGCTCTCCATCCATGCTTGTAGCATAGACAGAAGAATCAATTTGATTTTCTCTCTCTCTGTCACAAGTGACAATCAAGTCATGTAAAAATTGTACTATTACATGTTACAAAATCTTTAATGATGCTGTTAATGGCTTTCTTCTTTTTCAACCCCTTATAACTCTAACTGATTTTAAAGATAAAGCATGTACTTTTGCACTAGATGACAGAAATCTTTCATTATGAGTTATGACTTGCTGTGTTTGCAATCTCTACGTTTGTTTCCATTTAATTTTTGTGGCCAGATAGATGATTCCTTCACAGGGGAGACAATGGCATTTCTTTTTTTTTTTGCTAGTTACGGGTATTTGATCTTTTAAAGGGCTTTAATAAATCAATGTAGAGAGGTGTGAGGACCTGTTATTGTGCAGTGAATGAATAGGTCAGGTGAGGCAGAACTGGCATCCATAGAAATAACAAATGGGTCCCTGATGTGCAATTCATCTCATTCTTTTAAAAACGTATATCTTGCAAAATGGTAGTTTGGACACTTTTGTGTCACTTGAAAACAAGTATTATATGCTTAAATTTCTCCTGAAGTGTTTGCATGGCTTGATTTTTTCTTTTGAGAACCTCTGCTTGATGTAATTATCGGAAGGGCATAAATAAAAAAATTCAGAATAGGTAGTGATCTCCTGCCAAGAGGATGCAATAACCAATGCCAGAATTAGGGTAGGAACAAGCCTGAGGTTTAGTGCCCTATAATTCAAATGTAATTCATTAGTATATTGTAAAAATGTATAACCTTTTGTTTTTTGTTCTCGTTTTTAAATACATTTTGGAAGCAGAATAAATGTGAATTGTCCTTCACCTTTAATTTAAACCTTAGATAAATTATTGCTGCATTCTATGGTATGTATTTATTCTTTTTTATATCTTTTACTAGTCCTATTGTACCATGTATAATTACAAAATTTAGGTGTGCTTAAATGAGTACATTTTTAAAAATCTCTTGAGATTGAAACATATATACAAATAGTTATTGTAGCTTGACTTTAGTCTTCATATGAAACATTTTTGAAGAGTTGTTACCCATATCAGTTAGTCTATTTCCAGCTGTCATTTTTACAGCTTCTTATAAAAAATTCAAAACAAACCTCTGATTGGGTGTTAACGAACCCTTACATTTGTAACCCTACTCTTGACTATTGTGTAATACCAATCTAAGCTAAAGGCAACCGATAGACAGATATGAGTCTGATCTAAAGGTGTCCTAAAGACATCAGAGTATGTTTTCCCAATTAAACTGTTTACGAATTGAACCATTTAGTGAGCATTCTTCTACCTCCATCCTTCCTAACTTGCAAGACAATACCACTAACAGAAGGTTATGGTTATCCTGAAGAAAGTATATGAGTTACTTTATCTTAATCTTGGATAATGTTATTGGCAAATAAACAGGCCCATAGCAGAAATGTAAGATTGCTCTGGTCCATAGGGAGTTTACAGGTGTGAGAGCTGAAGTTCTTAAGCTGGCCATACACTAGTAGATCTCTGAATGACCGTTTGTACAAAAGAGCTTTCTTTACCACCCGATAATAATGCCATCAGACACTTGACGAATGTCGATCGAAATTTTGTTTTGTTTTTAATGTTTGATTTTGGAATGAATGAAGTTTCACGATTGAAAACCACATTCACTGTTAGAATTTCATTTTTTTTCGAGAAACATGTTCCCTCTTTCTCTGAGTTTTTTCATCACTATGTTCAAATTCAATCATCGATTTGACCACATCGACTCATGGAACGTCGAAGGAAAGTTTTTTTTGGAAAATCTGTGCAGTGTATGGCCATTTAATATAGGGGCAAACTAGATTTCCAGTGCACTACATTTGCAGTTCTGGCCACAATGTAGACACCGTTCACTAGTCTTTTCTATCACTTAGTTAGAGCAGTTTAAACACATACAGAATGGATGTGATGTAGCAGTGCACTCTTGCATTTATTGTTCCTTTTGTCATGCATTCTGTTACTGTACTTTTTCTACTCTGTATATTAAACTAAGTGCCTCTCAAACGGACATCAAAATTTACCTCTAACCGAGTTCAATTTAATTTAGGCCTAAATAACTTTTAGTGGCATGTGGATTTCTCCATGTTAAAGACCAATTCCAGACTAAACTTATTTTCTTGTTTTGGATGGAGGCGAGAATGATTATAGCTTCTGTGAGTTTTTTTTTTTTTTATTCCAAATGGTACAGAAATGGTAACAAAACACATTTATGGTAGACTGGAGAAAGATTGTGTGGTGTTTACTCTTGTCCTTGTGCGCCCAGGGGTAAATTTTAGCAAAATTTCCAATGGGTGACAATACTCAAAACCTGTTGAATGGATTCATAACCTATAAGTCACTTACATTTAACAAATGCATTCTATACCAAAGAGTATCTAATGTCAGCGTTTTTACTTCCTATATAGCAAAATGTACAATATAAAGCCATTCTCTGGGTCCTCCTCAAAGTAAAGATACTTCAAATGAATTGTCTTTTCTGCGAAATTGCACTGATTATTTTGATACACCTAAAGCTTCTGTTCTGGTAGCAGTCCAAACATATGGTACATCAAAGCAGAATATGAAAATCCAAAATGAAATCTACTGTGATATATACCAATAGTGTTGTATAGTAAACATGGACAAAGGTTAATCCATGCAGTTCATATTGTATATATAACCTGTGCACCTTAGCATGCATATGGAACTAAAAAGTACATGCCAGAGAATAATTGAGAGAACATGTCAGACCTCCTTGATTGGGAGCTGTCAAAATGTGTTCCAAATATTCCATATGTGAAGGAACTGGTCAGTAAGGATATGCACTAAAATTTGAAGCAAGTCCTCTCATCTTGTGAAGCGCCCTCGTACTGTCCCCCTCCTGTGAAGCCCTGGTCTGGTGAAGTGCTCCTCCTCAACCTTTCAGCTACTGGCTTTTTATTGAGAGAAACTGGCCACACACTTTGGAAGCGCCGCCTCCTTTCACCTTTAGGAAAATGCAATACATTTCACTTTCCCACCTTTAGGTGGCAGCGTTGTACCATAAATTGCCATCAGTAGTCAAGATTTGATTTGAGTCTTGACCAGGCTAGGCGTGACTGTTTACGATCACCATCCCATTGTGATACAAATCAATACAGGACACGCTACACCATTGTGAAAAAACAGTTTGGCCTGTTTAGGTGGGCCCTTCCATTGTATGAACCCAGATTTCTATCAACAAACAAACAAAACCTCCGTCTCTATTGCAAATCTATGTGTGTCTGAAAAAGTCCACTAAGATATATCGCAACACAAATATGTAAATTGATAAAACCCAGAACCATCATGTCAACTGCAAATGCTGAATGCAAGACCTATAAATTTAACTTGGGATGGCAAGAGTTCACAAATGTGGTACAGGCAAACCACCATGTGCAATCATGTAGCAAAAAATGTATTTAAAATTCCATCTCGCCAATCCAGTCTGGCAGTGGCACATATATCTTTCAATGGCTGCCCATCTGGGTATACACGGTGATTCAAGTTGGGACTGCATGAGTCAGGCTTACCATGCCTTAAAGTCAGTGCAAGCCCACGGGGGTGATGGTGGATGGAGGAAGGCCCAGTTGGAGCATTGCCATACATGAGCTCCATGACTCCATGTGACCATAGCATGAGTTACCTTTTAATTTGAGGAAATCTAGCATAGGGCTTGAGCGTGAAGTGCAAATATTAATAAATGTTAAACTATATACAAAAACAGCCCTTTGAAATCATCAATTGTGTAAATAATTATGACTTTTTTTAGTAGGACAATTTGTTACAGTTCATGTTTAAATGGCTTGATCTCTATAGTGTTTCCGTTGTGGCATAATATTACAGCATTAGTATTAAAATAACTGTTTAACTTTAAATGCATTTCATTTCTAGGAGACCCACCACAGGCAGCTGCATGGCTTGGACAGTGTGTGATTTATCTCTTAATAATGGTTGTGGAGAAGACCATAATAAGCCTCGTCCTCCTCATTCCAGGATGGACAAAGGTAAACAAGGACATTAAAGCAGGGGGGAAAAAATCTGTATTTAATAACCATCATTCCATCCGGTCTAGTGCTAGTGAGCAGAGGAATCAATTATAAAAAGTAAAATGTATACCACTTCTCTTCTTTATAGGGTTAAGCTAGCAGTGAATCCATGCAGATATATAAACACATGTTCATCATTAGGTACTATTAAAAGAAAGTCCTGCTTCCCATTAAATAAGCATTAGGCAGTCCCTGGTCTTTCTGTAACTACTAATACACAAGGGTATAACCTGGCATAGATTTCAATTTATTTTTTCGCCGACTTTTACATTGCCTTTTCTGTCAATTGAAAACCTGTTGCTGATCAGAATTCAACACCTTTTGTATAACTTTAGTTGATGACACCTGTAATGGAAATGATAGCAAAGTAATTGTATAACACTGCCCCTTTTTGTCTTCTCCAGCATTTGCTAAATAAGGGTGCAGACCTCCAACAAGTGCTGGCTGCCGACTCTGGCAGACTCCCACTGAGCTTGCTGTGCCCAGTACTGCACCTGCACTGGATCGCTTCTCTGGACTGCCTGTACATTGGCTCAGGACTAATTTAGGGAATGCACACTCTTTCCAGTCTCTTTTAGATATACACAAAAAACAGAGACAATTGATGTACAGTGTGTGTGTGTATATATGATTATATATATATA
>NW_017306295.1:1663517-1667038 GCF_000935625.1 Nanorana parkeri | reverse complement strand
ATATATACACTGAGTGGCCAGATTATTATGACCACCTGACGTTTGTAGGCAAATTAGCTATAATTTAGCGCTGAAGTTGCTAGAGGGCCAGACCATTTACATAAGGAATCAGGTTTTTTACCACAACAGTAGAAGCAATTTTTTTTCTGAAGATATGGGTAAACAAAGCGATTTAACAGCCTTTGAACGTGGGATGATTGTTGGCGCACGGAGCCATGGAGCGAGTATCGGCAAAACAGCCGAATTCGTTAAAGAGCAGCTGTTGTTAAAAGTATTTAAAGACTGGACTGTCAGCTGAAAATCTGGGTCTGAACGTGCGAATTGTGGCCGTCAGCGACTAGTCAATGTTAGGACAGAACAGAGAGTGGCAAGACTGGTACAAGACAACAGAAGGGCAACAGTGCCGTGTCAGATTCCTCGCATCACCTTTCAACATCTCGTGGAGTCACGAGGCGCCCCAAAGAAGTCATCTCGTGGAGTTTTCTCGTGGCCCAATGAAGCACTGATGGGGCGGTCATAATAATCTGGCCACTCAGGCCACTCAGTGTGTGTATACACATACACACACACACACACGCGCACACACACACACACACACACAATGACCTATAGAGCACCAACAGATTGTGCAGTGCTTTAACAAATAAAGGGAGGCAGTACAGTTGCAGCACCAATAGACAAGAGGTTTAGGAGGGCCCTGGGATTTATACATACACACAAGCACACATGGTCAGCCACATTTGTTCTTTTACATTTACAGGTTCTGCTTTCCATGGCTACCCAATACATATATTTAATTTCTCCATCGTGTAATGCTAGTGTATAAGTTGGCTGTTTTACTTGAAGAAGTAAATGACTCCCTGTGTGGCTCATATCTTAACTTGAACAGTTAGAGTAATTGCAATGGCTAAATTACTCTAACCTACCCATCTTTAGATTCAATACTATAAATAAGCAGGAGCAAGCAGGTCAAAATTGTCACCAGTACAGAAGTTATGAAAAATGCCAAATGTTATAGTTCTCTTTGGGGCTAGGTTCACACCTAGGGGATTTATTGCGCGGATATAGCCGCACGATATAGCACAAAACCGAGATCTGCATGTAAGTCAATTGAGGCTGTCCACACCTTTGCTATGCGTCGCACGGCCGAAATCGCCTGTCGCTCAAAAAGGAACAGGAACATTTTTGCACGGTTATCGCGCAGTTTGGGTCCCATAGACATCTCTATGCATTGGAAACCTTGCAAACAAAAACGTGCAACAAAAGTTCACCAGCTCAATTGCCTTGGTGTGAACATAGCCTTAAATAGGAGGTATGGGGGAAACGTCCAATGGGGCCACTTGCTCCATTGATAGCTATCTAATAGGTATTTCCCCCTATGTTTGAAGGTTCCATGTTACTTTTTGTTGTGTCTACATGGAACATAGACAAAAACAAACAAAACAAAAAACGGACCACGGGGTAATGATTATTCCATGCTATAGCCAAAATGGTTTTACAAAGATATACTTTACATCAGTGCCACATTACACTATCTGAACCATCATCCATTCCAGTAATTTGTAAAAAAAAGAAAACAAAAGGCAGTAATACAGTTACAATGGGCATCCCATGTACAGTAGTTTATTGTTGATAATGCCATAATCCCTTTCTGGCATTATATTGGGCAGTATTTAATGTTTTGGGAGTGGCATTGTCTCTTCCTCTGATTTCAAGAATATGACACAATAATTAATATACACTTCTTTGTACACATACAAAATAAAGAATTCTGCAAGTACTTTTCTCCATCCTGACCAACTGGCCCCGCATTTTGTCTTAACTGCACCATGATGGGCTTGTTTTGTCCTCTTATGATGCATCAAACACTGTAGACCCATCACTGCTAGTAAGTAAGTTGTACCAATTTTTGTTATAATATAATGGTAGTGATACGATTATAGTGTCTTTTCTACAGGTAAGAGACTCTGGGCCTCTTAAAGACCTAATATGCAGCAGTTGTCTACGAACTGGCTTTGTGTATATGTGATCCTGATTGTCTGCTGTAAATGTGTTCTCATTCTCCATTCTACTGTGTAATATGTTATTGTATCTCCATTTTAACGTTCCAATAACTATGTGTGGACTCTGGCTGGGAACGCTCTGAAGTGACAGGTCTGTTTGTACAGAGTATATCCCTCACTCTTTGTGTTTTTCTCTGTGCAGCTTCAGGAAATTGTACTGGACTACATTCCAGATCCCAAGCTGGAGCTCGTCCTAGTAATGCTGGTGGTGCCTTTTATAGTCAATGTGAGTACAGTGCTTGTAATGGCAATGTAATGCCCTTATTTAGCGGGTTCTGTCTAAGCTTTTTTAGCATGGGAAAGAGTTTCAATAGTGGCTCTCCAGTCGCAAAAATATGGTGTAACAGTTTACACTGTTTACTACACTATACTATACTACATATTTATACCTTTAGTAAAGATGTTCTTTATCCCTTGCCCCTGGTTCTTAAATATCCTATACATCAGAAGTAATGCTTAGTGTTTTACTCATTTAGATATATAATAATGGTGCTGATGATTACTTGCCATATTATAAACTGTGGCCAACTTCTGAGATCATTACCTTTTTGTGGTTTAATTCCTCCGCTATCTGCAGTGTGTTTTATAGGGATGAGGTTCGGGTTGGCCGCTACTGTGGGTTTAAGGCAAATCCTGCAGTTTTGAGTTACATGGTCCTCACGAATACGCATGGGTGAGACCAAATTTAACCTGCTGGTTAATGCATATATATTCCAGTTTGTCCCCAAAAATAATGTCGCCTTTTTTTTCATACTACTTTTTACATACGCTGTATGTAAACCAAGCTAATTGTAAAATATTAATGAAAGAAAAATCCATGGCCAAACATGCCAGTCCATGCTGTTGCTGAAACTGTGCATTAAAATGTTACTTCCGTAACGCCAAGGATTTGTGTATTTTCATTTTTGCCACATAAAATCACTCTCCCCACTGTACGGTGTGTATTTTATTTTTGCATTAGTACATGTTTCCCAGTGTCCAGCTTCCCTTGCCTGTTTTAGAGTTAGAAATGCTCATATTTGTTTCAGTAATATCTTTAACAAAAATGTCCATAATTAAACACATCAAGAACATAAATGTACTCGAACTTAAAATACTTCCACAGTATGCAAGTTTAGAAGTTTCAGATGAATTCCTGTGCACCCCTCGGGGAGCCCCTTCTTTCCATACGAGTAGTTTTGACTTGGAGCTAAAGTCCAACCTCCCTCCAGTAGTTGACAGATCTCCTATTGAATTTCTTAAAGGTAGGGTTTACAAAAAGCACCTATTGCAAGTAATTTTTGGTATTCTAGCAACACCATCCTGTTTTTCTGTTTGATAGAGAAAGTTAGATGTTTGCATATCATACCTACTTTCATTTGTTAGTTGTTGGAACCTAGACAGAGCACATTGCATTTATTGCAACAGCTTGGCTTCTCTCTGCTCTCTAATCTTTGCTACCACTGCCCTTCACCCATC
>NW_017306295.1:1658684-1663469 GCF_000935625.1 Nanorana parkeri | reverse complement strand
AGTACCGGAGAAGGGGAGTGAAAGAATACTGTCACACAGTGTCACAGTACGGTACCTGGCTGCAGCTGTCTGGAGCTCTCCACTCTGATGCTGTCCGGGGAGCCACCAATCAGAAGTTCCCTCACCTCAGCTGACCTCACTTCGACCCCACTGGCCATGCCACGCTGTGCCTGCTGGGAAATTTAGTTTTCAGCGGCAGACGGGTGTGGGTGCGAGCGGGTGGGCGGTAGGGAGCTGTGGCCAGTAAGCTTTTTGCGGTCCTTATATGTTTTCTAAGACAAGCTGCACCTTGAATTTTACACTCAGACCCCTTGCACATGTATTGCTGCAACCAAGCAGCCAGCAAGGGGTCTGAGTGTAAAATTCAATGAAACGTGCAACAACCCACCAAAATAAGACCTAGCGCTATCTTCAGGGATTTCTGTAATATCAGACCTACCACCGAACTAGGTCTTACTTTCGGGGTAGGTCTTACTTTCGGGGAAATGTACTGATCTTTATTCAGATGTTTGTTGTGCTTACAAAACTACAAGTATTATGAAAAACAGAACATAATTCTTTAGTGTAAAGATTGCTAGTAAAAATGCTGTTTTTTGTTTTAATGCATTAGTTCAGAACACTGTAATTATGTACTTAATTTCTTTTTAGGCAATAATGTTTTGGGTGGTGGACAGTCTAATAATGAGGAAATACAAGAGAATAAAAGTGGATCATCACTGTGAGAACAGCACCGACATGTTACCAGCAATAAAAGATGATGAAAGCCAGGTGAAAAATGAACTGACCTGAGGACAATGTTCCATCATACTAACAATTAGTTGACATTTACCCTTTATGCAAATACTTCAGCAACTGATTACTTCTCAGGAATATGAGAATGTGAGGTGATTCCAAAAATGCCATGGAAGGGAAAAAAATGATTTAGGTGGTAGGCCTGGTATTGAGCACAATCTATGTACAACAGGTTGACTTTACCAACTCTGGAATGCACTGTTTGTGGTGTGAACCGGCCCTTACTGGCAACAATCAATTGCCCCAAGTTTTAACTTTCATATGAGGAACCCACTACCTTTCGATATTGGTTTTCTAAAGCAGTCAAATATGCCTCAGTTTATTCAACATAGGCATTAGAATTTTTTAATCAAAACAATTACAAGTTACAAATTCCCCAACTCCAAAATCTACTACCTATAGATAAAACAATACCTTCACTCTATACTTTGCAACAAAACCACATCCCCATTAATGTTAAGAGGCTTTGAAGAATAAATAATCACTAATCCACAGGCCTCATCTCAGCCTTGTATAAAGATCTTACCCTCTTAGTACCTGTTCGCTCAAAGCGAAGTGTGACAAAATTCTCAACACAAGAAATCCCATTCATTTATACGGTCCCTGTTCACACCTGAGAGTTTTGTCGCAAGCTGTAGAACGCCGAATGCTGGAAAAGGTGCATGGGCTTCCTTTGGGCAGATTACAGCACGGTTGGCCGCATAGACTTCAATGGAAGCGCCTTGCACATTTCTGTGCGCACGTTTGCTCATTCACAGCAATGCATTCCAATCTGCTCAGTAAAACGCTCATCTTGGTATATGCATGTCTAATGCTTGAAAAAATGTGCAAATGTGGGAAGAATTTGCAGTAAGGCTGATGCCTAGGTGTGAATGGAGACTTAATACATAATTAAATGTTTGAGAGATTGGAAAGGCATAAATGGGATAACATATGACTGAATGTCACCAAAAGATCCCCTAATACCATAGCCTTGGAAAATTCTTATAAAGCCCTTATGCAGTGTTAAACCTCAGATAGAATTTCAAAGTACACTCCTACTACCTCTCCACAATGTTTCAGGGTTGTGCCTCTCAGGGTACCATGTTCCACATCTGGTGGGAATGCCTTAAAGGAGAACTATGAGGTGAGTGATTTCCACTCATCCTCATAGTTAGAGCCGACCTGTGACAAAGAAGCTTTCACAGTTCGGCTCTATCGATTGGGAAGTGAGCAGAAACATGCACCAATCCGCTCACTTCCCGATCGCCTCCCTGCAGTGAGCAGTGACTGTTGGTCACCGCTCCCCGCAGGGATTCTCCCCTCTCCGATCCTCCAGCGCTGAGTGGAGGAACAAGCTGGGGAGGAGGCGGGCACAGCTGGCTCTCCCTCTAGATAGGCAGAGCCAGCTATCACTCATGCAGCTTGGTGAACCCAGACAGTATTGTCGGGATCCGTCCCGGCTGCGGCGCTCTCAATATATCGCAATAGCCCTCGATATACTGAGCTTTAGGGTCACGGGAGGACATATACTAACCTCCTTCCGTGACCCAAAGCGAACTATGGGGAAAAAACACTCTAGACAACGATAGGCTTGTGAGCATACTCAAGAGCAAATAATAAATGTTGTCACCTTGAAGCGATTACTTACTGAGGGCTTTCATAAAAACCTACTAGGTGTCTAAGGCAGAGTTTCTTAACCTTTTTTCAGTCATGGAACCCCTTAAAGTATGCAAGATCTTGAGGCACCCCAGTCTAAAGTGTAAAAACTGTGAATGTGAAAATGACATATGATGTTCCCCAAAATGTATACAAGACCTCTATCCTAGATTGGATTTTAAGAAGGCAAGGGGAGTCCCTCCCCCTTCCCAATCAGAGCCCCACACCCTTTTTCATCAAGAGCCCTCTTTCACATCGCATGCTCCATTCCCTGTTGATATCAAAGTCCTACTTTATAATCTCTCTCACAGTGTGGCAGCATGGTAGATGGCTGTAGGTGGAGCAGGTCTTCTGGACCACTGTTCTCATCTGAATGCTAATAGAGGTTCTGGATACATTAGCATAATGTGTTTTCGTGGTGTCTGGTTCACCTGCACCATGGAAATGTGTGATGTTGCGTGAAAATTTTAAGTCACCCCCGACAAAGCCAGAGAGCACCCAAGCACACTGAGCTGTTCTAAGGTAAGGTACTTGCCTGAAACTCTTCATGGCCTGCACTATTACTTATTTTTACCTCTTTTTTTTTTTTTCTGTCACTAACATTATATAATGATGTCACATGCTAGAAGTGTATGTTTGATTTTTGATTTGTTTCCTAATATTTGTCTTGCGAGGAAATTGTCCTTTATCTTTCTGAATGAGTTGAAAATTCACTTTGTATAGAATACCCATTCACATGCAAGGAAAATTAAAAAAAACACATAATTGGATGATGGCAGGGAGTAGAGCTTCACCTCATTCGCTAAGCTAAGGGAAAATCCCCTTTGCTCAGTAAACAGCCAATTTGCCTTTAGTAAATCACGCCAGTTTTTCTCTCAACTAAATGTGAATGATGCTTTGTATAACTACCATGTGTTCTATATCTATATATCTTGTATTGGAAATGCATTCCCTTCAGTTTTGTTTTTCTTTGCAAAACAAATTCATAAAATTCATGCAAATGAAGAAATCCTACACCCAAATTAAATTATATTACAGTAACCAGTTTCGTAGATCGGCTTGTTTACAAACTTATAAAGTATCCAAGTTGTGTTTTAATGGATTATCTGGACACATGATGACTGGGAACAGGTGCTGTACGCAAGACGGCCAAGAAATAATGAGTCACTAATATGCATGTTGCTGCCTGAAAGACATTCTACTTCTTACCAAGTTCCCTAGAATCTCATTACAATATTCCAAAAAGATGCATTTGCAACAGATTTTATTGTATCAAGCCTCATTAGAGTGTAAGAAATGCTTTATAAGGGCTGGTGCACATGGCACCTCCCTTCATTTTCTCCTTTTTGTTCTCCATGAAAAACAAAATAAAGGCTAAGCATACAAAGAGCCTAATATAATACTGCAGACTCTGAATCCATTGATGCTAGGAAAGCAGTGCACAGATCTCCAAGTAGGATATGTACTATCTTCATTCATCCTTAGCCCAACGTCTGTTTGCTTGTAATTAAAAGTCATTTTTATCATAGTTGACAATCAGTAAACCTGATTAAAAAAAAAAGTAAAAAGCAGGCATTAGAGGTATTTTGTTAGCTACACTTACTTGCAGCCCTCAAAACTAAGGAACCAATTTGCAAAGAACAATTTCCTAATTTGATGCTAACCTCAGAGCATATGGTCTTACTCCATCTCTCAATGCCACCATATGAATGTATATATTTATATTGAGCGTCCTTCCCCAGGTTCTAAGGCTGGGCACACACCTTACAACCATCGCAAGACTTTTGTCTTGCGATGGTTGTAAATTACTTTAAAAAAACGTACGATCTGCCTATCTTGCATAGGCAGATCGTACTTGCGATGATCGCAAGCCACGCCCCCAGAGGGCGGGCTTCCGATGACCGCAATGCCGAATGAGCAGTGTCCGCTTGCCCACACCGGCCCGTACGGCTTTTATCGTACGGACATGCCACAAACCCGCCGAACATCTTACCATGCTCGGCGGGTTTTCGAACATGTCCATAAGTTTAAAGTCGTGCAACCTTACAGTAGTAGAGGTCGCACGGCTTCCACACACCTTACGATAATCGTACGATCGCGGTATTTCCCGCGATTATCGTACGATTATCGTAAGGTGTGTGGGGACCTTAAGACTCCCTTTATGATGGGTGTACCAACAATTATGATAGGTTTAGTTTAGCATTGCATTTAGCTTTGCTGTGTAGCCTCTTGTTCTACATAATAATCATTTGGAATTGTCAGACATTATTGCATTTTTTTTTCTATGCAAGAATGCACCCACCCAATACTACTGGTTTTTTTTTTTTATCTGTTCATATATATACATACACAAAA
>NW_017306295.1:1643266-1658508 GCF_000935625.1 Nanorana parkeri | reverse complement strand
GCTTAAACCATCAGGATGCATGCTACAATATCCCTCGGCATTTAAAAAAAAAAACCGTACTGCTGGATTTATTGGCTGTCAGAATGGCCCCAGTAGTGTGAACATTACAAAGACAGTACACTGCAAGCGTCTTCGAGTGTTGGGAGGAACTTATGTGGAATGTAACAAGTGCTTTGTACAGTAGTGCAAAATTTATTGGGGGTATAAAAATTGTTACAATTCAAAAGCTAACTATAGATTTTCTTAATCAGCTATTTTAATTTGGTTACAAAGATTGTTGCCATTTTTAGGATAAGATCTTTTTATTTAATGAAAAGGTTTCCCACTGCCAGCAAAAAGTGACATTTTTCTATTCTTTTGATGTAGCTTTGCCTTTTTGTATTTGAAGACAAGTCATGCAAATACCATCTCAGTGCAACTCTTTGGACTTTTCAAGATGTGTTACTGACATTTTCTCTTATCATAGAACTTTTCTTATGCATTTAACAATGACTCTTCTGTTCAGTGTTTGTCCGTTGGCTACCATGGTTACAGAATTTCAGGGTGCTCTCTCTCCTAGTATACTGGAGTTGTCCATGTCTCATGTTTTCATCTGCATTTCATTATGATCTCATCTTTCCATAAATCACTTCCAGCTGCCACTGGGATGGGTGCTGTCTGAACTTTACTGATGTATTTTATGTATTATAGATGTATTATAGACAACATTCTATAACTGAAATTGATTAGAAACTGCTGATTTTGTTAAAGTGAGCCGAACACAAAAAACAAATATAGTGTAACTGACTGATCAATCCTACAAGTATAAAGAGCTCTGCAAACAAACCTATTACCTTCACAATAGGAATATGATCAATACTATACTAGTAGTATCTACACATTTATTGCTTGCTTCTCCAGAATATGTTTTATGAGCCATAGAACATGCTGGGGCCTCTTCCAGTTAAAGTTCTTAAAACAGACTGCCAAAAAATAGTAATGATGCTGCATGCAGCTCCAGAAACACCAGTCTGTCTATTGTAGACATTCTGCTACTCTGTTTCTTCTGTGCCCACTTTCTCCTTGTCATGGTAATTGCTAAGAGTAGAAGTCTGTATAAGATGTATTATTTCTATAGTAAGTAATAGCCTCATGTTTAATCAAAATGTGTCTTTTATTAAAGCTGCCTGACTTGATATCTTCCTCTTTCTTTCTTTTAGACTTTACTTGGTCCTTCACCTGTCCGTTTATACTGTTAACATGGTGCTTGTTACACAGTGCTACCAAAGACTGTATTACGTCCATGCTGCTTTTCTGTGATGATGACTTTTGGAAATCAGTTTCTTGTGACATACTAAGTAATATACAGTTACAGCTACAAAACGTAATACATGTGGCTCTTCCTGCAGTATGGAGCAGCTTTAACCTTTACTTCTCCTAATGTACAATAAACAGATAATGTGCAGAATATACTACGCTTTAGTTAAGTGCTGTAGAATCTGAAAGCCTTTTGCTGTTCAAGCAATGATTATAATATGAAATATCTATGTAACTTATTCAGAAAAGCAGCTTCCAAAACCAAATGTATTTTTAACCAAAATGTTTTAGCTTTGGTAAAAGGTAGGAAGTGACTAGTGTGACTTTTGTCAGGGTTCCCTAGTGGGAACGCAGATTGCATTCTTTGTTCCCACTAGGGAGATTACCTTTTTTTTTTTTCCTGGTTCTGGTGACCAGTATTACCATTATTTTTAAGGTAGAAGGTGATGGGAAATACAAAGATTTAAGCTAATGCCAATACAGTGGGGTCCCCTGTTCCAGTGGCAGCTGTGTAAGAGGATTTCTCCTCACTTTGGATCTCTTTCCTTTCATTTGCTCTTGTATCAATTGGATAGGAAAAGAAGGGAAATCTCCCCAACAAGTCACAGAAAACGATCAGATCCTGACGGTGGTTTTAACCCCTCCCCACTGTATCCAAAACGTATACAAATATTTTGGATAGAAATACAATTTAGCTTGCGATTATTGCATTATATTTTATATATATTTTGCTGTTTATTTTGTGCCTTTTGGTTCCCTAGGGGCTTTGCACTAGATAATTATTCAATCCAAATGTCTTATCACAAAATGACAGAAAACCTGTTCTCTCCTGTAACATATCTCAAGTTGCTAATAAGATAATATCGTGTAATGTGTAATTATTGCTATGGCTTTCTTGGTATTCTTCTAGAGTTGTTGCACTTTGTTTAAATGATTATGTGAAGTTCATTGTACAAAAAATGTTTCATATTTTTCCTTCAGGCAACATTGCCCTTATTTTTCTTTTTGTAAATGTTTTTCTGTTACGGAAATAAAAGCTGATTGTTACAAGTATTTGAGTCCTATTATGTGATATGCAGATTGCAAGACGGTATTTGTTATTGCCTAGAATATCATCATAGTTTCCAATTTCAACATATATAATATCAAAATGTAAAACATTTGGGGAAAGCCTAAATTTGTACATACACAACTGAATGAGTCACAGGAGTCACTTATCCCTGCCCCTCTTTTTTTTTTTTTACTGCTGTGTTTAGAGGGGCCATCCAGAGTATCAGTCAGAAACATCATTCATCTGCACACCATATCGTTTATGAAGGTTATGACGTTGTCACATAACAATCCAACATTTCTTGGTCAGACAGGAACTGTTTTTCAAGACCTGTATATTTTTAGTCTGCAAGAGAGAGTTTGAAGGCAAATAGTGGCATTGCTTTACTAAAGTAGAACATGCTCACTTTGCAAAGTTAATTTTTACTTAGTTCCTTTAAAAAGGAGGAGGGAAAGGTCAATTTGCAAAAAATACCCAATCATGTGGAAGGAAATTTATAAAAAGCAAAATAGGACTTTAAGTAATGGACATAACACCTTTTAGCACCATGATCAACTTAGAAGGGGACAGGGAAGCATACTAAAAAAAAAGGTTATTAGTGGGAAGGTGCCCTTTTAACTCGCCTATAAAGAAACAATTGAGTGTTTGGAAAAGTCTATGATTTATTCTTTTACCTTCCATTAATTGGACGATTGAAGTTAGACTAGTTACATAGTATTTGAGGTTAAATAAAGACCTAAGTCTGTCAAGTCCAACCTATTGCGTGTATGCATTTATGGTTCTGCTGGTGTGTGCGTGTGTATGAGTCCATGTTTGACCTTGTTCTCAGAAGTACCTGTACACCTGTATGTTCTGGTCTCTAAGGAAATCGTCCAAGAGCTTCTTGAATGCATTCCACATTCTTAGCTGCAATCACTGCATGTGGCAGCGAGTTCCAGACCCTAACTGCTCTGAGAAGAAACACCTGCACCCCTTGTGCTGAAATTTTTTCTCCACCAATTTTAGATGGTGGCCTCTAGTCTTTATGGGGTTAACCATAAAGAGTTTGTTGCTAATGTTGCTGTCACCATTGAACAATTTATACATGAAAATCATGTCCTCCCTTAATCTCCTTACTTCCAACGAGGACATATTTAAATTTAGTAGCCTTGTCTCATAGCTCTGGTCCTCCATCCCCTTAATGAGTTTAGTTGCCCTCCGCTGGACTCTTTCCAGCTTAAGGACATCTTTTCTGTGGACCGGTGACCAAAACTTGACCCCATACTCCAGATGAGGCCAAACCAGTGATCTGTAAAGTGGCAAAATTATAGACTTGTCTTTGCAATACATCCCCTTCTTAATACAGGACAGGACTCTACTTGCTTTGTTTACAGCAGCCTGGCACTGCGAGCTATTCTTCAATCTGTGGTCTACAATGACCCCCAAATCTTTCTCTATTTCTGACTTCCCTAGTGGCATGCCCATAATTGTATAGCCCATTTGCTATAGTTCCATTCATTCAGTAAGCTAAATGCAAATTCACTTTGCAAAGTGAACATTCACCCCTGTGAATCTAGTGTCATGTGTGCACTGTATAATAAATATTTTTGTAAAATATAGATTCATTTTATGATGGATGTTAGTTCTGTTTTGGATGCATGTGTAATATAATTGTATAATATTTTTTTGAGTGTTCAGATCTTTTTTTCAGAGTTTGCCTTGTACTCTGTGGTGCCTCAGACATGAGTTGCATTTTAACCTCTGCACCTTTTAGCCTTAGGACTCATTAACATGGGTATGAATGGCCGTACACCATAAAAACCAGCTGATACTTCTGCACTTGGGCCTGTACAAATAAATGACAGGCTGAGGCAGTACAAATACCAATACAGATGAACAGGGACCTCCATACAGGGACAGACCAGCAGCATTAAACAGCTTGCATCCAGGTCCACTCATCCATCACTGTGCAAATGTTAATGCTCAGGTGTGAGTAGATATGTACAACCCCAGGCTGTATTTATATGCAAAGTCCCAAGGCTGTATGGAACACCTGTCACTTCTGGAGCAGGTTTTTATGGCATGCAGCCATTCAAGCTTGTGTGAATGAGCCCTAAAAGTGTAAAATGCAGCCAAGTCTTTTTTTAATTTTACATTTTTTGTTTTTCTTCACACAAATGTGTGAATCCAACCTGAAATTCAGTATGGAGCTGAAGGTAAGTCTTTGTCAATGGGGAAGGGTTTATTTTTGTGCAATATTACATAGTATATGTAATGGTCAACCCATAGAGGTATGATGATGTCTGGAAAAAAAGGCTGCATTTCGTGATTTTATGGTGTGTATGTATAAAATATAATAGAAAAATGGCTTGTTGCATTTCTCTGGTTTTAAAATATAAAAATCCACAGCTTTTAAACAGTTAACTGCTGCAGCTTGATATCCAAGGCTTTTAATATAATTTGCTTGTCTGTTGAAGAATTTAATAAAAAGAAAAATTGAGGCAAAGACAGACTGGCTGAATCATTCTCCCTGGTTCAATGAACCAGAGGCCTTGGCACAAAAGCAGTTGCATTTTTACCTTTCCTTCATTTATCTAATAAGAATAAATCACAGGCCTTTTTAAAAACGTACATTTTTTTTTTATAGGTTGGTTAAAGGGCAGCTCCACACTAATGACTTTTCTTTGTTATGCTTTTCTAGCCCCTACCAAGTTGATAATTATGCTAAAAGGTGTTCTGTCCTTTACCAGAAGATAAACTTCAGGCATATATTAATATATATGTATGTACCGTACTTAAAAACCTAAGTCTCACAGCACTCACACAGACCAGTTTAGACCAAAAACTTCCTTCTTTATTAGCTGAACTGTTGTTGGGTATAATCTCCTTTCTTCTGATATGGTAGTACCGTAGTAGTTATTAGTACATTTTCAAGTCTCTCATAGCTCACCATCCCTCCATCCCTACATTGACGCTTAGAAAGGCAATACGTTTTCTAAAGGAATAGACAAACATTGCTTAACAAGTTGTGCTATTGAGTTGTCCAGGTTAAACAAACTTGTTTTTATTTTTCTCACAAATTCTTTTGTTTTTCTTCCTGGTCCACTTTGGCACAAATGATGTAATCGTGCCCAAGCATTGCATCCTGGGAAGGTTACATCAGCAGAGCATTGCTGGGAAATCTCATCTGTAATCTCACGAGATCTTAGGGAAAGGCATTTTCCTCCCCTGAGATGATGTGCATGGTCACATGGCCTAGACAAATGTGCCAGAGTTAAAAAAATAGTAAAAATTACCACTATGAGAAAAATGGAGAGGAAAAGAAAAATAAGGAATACAAAGAATAAAAAGCCTACAATCTTCTATACATATCTGTTTGTAGATTGCCATCACTAAACATTTGTAAATGTGTTTGCTGTAATTTCAAATATATGGGTAAAGTTCCTCTTTAAGTGGTCAGGCATTCTGATCTGATCTGTACTCCTTTACTTAATTTCATAATATGTTCCTCTAACCTTTTCTTCCTTCATGTTGTTCCCCCCACGTACTGCAGTTTACAGTCACACAAGTATACAACAGATACACAACATTTTTAGTGTGTCCATGTTTATTGGTTGTTTTACATGGAAGGTTTGTTCTGTGGTGTGTGATGGAAATTGTGTAATATTACTTCTCTGGTCTGCAGAGTATGGATTGAGTGCATCTCTTGAACCCTTTATACAGCAATGGAAAGTTCCTCTTTTTCTCCTGGCTAGTTTTCTTTAAACTGGGACTAAGGTATTGTATAGCATTTTTGCACTACTAAAGATGTAAGTTGTAAGTGTTAAAGCTCTCTGTGAGTGAAACATGTCAGTGATATCATCTCCCCGGGGACATCGGCACCGCATCGTTTGATTCGTTTTGGACTTTATTTCACTGTGTATGCTATGTGGCTTGAGTTCAGCCTATAATCATTGTTGCGTTTTTCTCTGTTTTATATTTGATTGTTTTTTCAGCTCGGCACATTATTGCATAAATATTTTGTATTATATCGGATATAATTTTAGTGCTTAGTAGCTCTTTTTTTTTGCATCATCACTGGCGCAGATCTTTTTTGTTTATTTGATTTCCCGGGGACAGACATGGTTTGCTCTGTGTTTATAACACAGGGTGTTATAAACAGTCATATGAGCATACTTTTTATTGACTGAAACAGGGGGAGTGTGAAACTGGCCTTCATCCTGGTACTATAGACATGGTACAATGATAATATCTAAAATAAGGGGGGAGTTATCCTCCATCAGCTACTCTTGCAGTCACTGTTTAACAGCAGAAGTAGCCCTTGGCTCCTCTGCCCTCTGTACCCTCCCCCACATCCAGGAAGTTCAGGGAACCCTGAGTGTCTTCCCAGTCATGGCAGAGGATACAAGTGGCCACAGGTAAGTGGGCCTTTAATACACCTAAGTTTCAGAATACAAATGTCTACTAGTTAGTGCATTTTGGAAAACTATTTTTTTACACTCTTTTTTTTGTTACCCCCACTTCATCCTATGCAAAAGCTGAACTGTGGTATAACCCTTAGAAACCGCCCTATTTCCCTCTACCTACGCTCTTCCAACACAGTTTCTTAATTTTACCATAAAAAGACATAGTAAAAACACGTTAACAGAACATGTGACATCACTAATTACAGCCAGAATTATTTTATTTAAAGTCCATTTCCACACCATTGTAAGTGATTAGCATTTTTTGTGGTAATGTAGAGGTGCTGTGATGATGTATATGTATGCACATTTTTATGACTCACATTGCAGGCTTTCTTCATTTTTTTGATGAACTTTTTATTAGACCTGAATCCTACAAATTAAAAGTTTTCTCCACAGGAAACTCAGTCTGACATTGGGGTCGGATTGTAAAGCAGGCTGTAAACAGCTTCCCCCCAACCTGTGAGTCTGTAACACGATCACTAAACACCAGTTCTCCCTTTGCACACAATACACTGTCGGGGAATTTTGTCACTATTAATACTAATTAATGGGGGTGGAAAGCTCAGTTGTAATATACACAGATTGCCTGCAGAGTACAGAGGTAGGCATTTCCATGAGGATATGAAGAGGAAAGCTAACAAAAAAATTAATTTTCTGTGTTCATATACAACAATTGCATATGCCTGCTTCATGTAACCTCGGTGTACATTGCTGACCTTTTTTTTTAAAACCTCTGTAAAGGTGGAAATGGGCTTTAAGTCTGGGTGCAATGGGAAGATCTTCCAATGTACCTACCTTTAGCACACAGAACTACATATCCCATAATGCTTTGGGAGTGTGGTGATGTGGTTGGGCAGCTCTGTGGATGTTGTCAGGGTTGCTCTCGCTCTCTTCTGTCACTGCCCCATAGTTGCAAGCCAGTCGAACACTGTAAGCATGGATGGGTACGGAAAGGAGCAGTCAGATGCAGAGACCTGCTCAACTGGCTCCACTCACATAAACCCTTAAGGCCAGGATTACACCTTGAGAGCTGCAAGCCCAAGCTACAGTAAGGCTGTTCCATGACCAGTCATCTGCTTATAGAGAGTAGACAGTAGCAACCAACCATGTAAACAGGAATTCAGTGCCCTGCTACTATATTTAATTACAATCTCAATAGTGCAAATATACCCTTTCTTCTATTAATGTTTCTATGCTGTGGTGTCTACAAGGGTTGCCTGGATTCATCTGCACATAGCATATAACACACACTATGAGGTTGATTTACTACACAGGTAGTGTAGGTAGTCTCTCTGTTAATATAGAAGTGGGTATAGTTGGCTTTTGCATGCACATGATTTAAGGCTGTCACCCTTAACTACATGACCCAAGGTAAGCATGCAGCCTCTGAAGTTCCTAGACACCAGATATGTACATGCTTCTTCTACATTTGTTACTCCCTAAGTGGGAAAGTAAGGATAAGGGTGACAGCCCTGAGCATACATTTTGATTTTAAAAAATTGCCCTTTATCTTGACAGGGACTGCATGTAATATTTTAATGTACACTATAACCAATATTAATGTGCTTATCAGAAGGCTAATAGAGAAGAATATCAAACAGAAAAATGTAATCTGCAGTTGAAAAAATGACCATGACAGATACAGAATCACTTTAAGCAATACTGCTGTTTTTTTAATTTTGACATTTTTGTAAAATAACATTTCAAATTTTGTAACCAAAATCATTTTTCTCTGTTCACATATTTGCTGTGAATGTAGTACAGTCACTAAGAAAAAAATATATTGTACAAACTCTAAAGCGATGCAGGCCAAATCACATCTTTGGCATTTCAGAGAATTAAACAATCATGAGCATAAGTAAAACAACTCCTACATTAGTGCATTCATGTTCTGTTTTCTATAAACAAAACCTGAGTATTAGAACTTCAGTGTCTTGTTCTGACAAAATGTAAATGTTTTTGAAATAAATATAATTTGTCATTTACCTCCATTCAGTTTCAGTACTAGATCATTTAGCATGGAGATGGGTAATCTGGAAATATCCATCAGCTCAGGAACTGCAAGTCCCAGCATGCCATGTCAACCACTATCGTAGATAGACCAACTGTAGTTTACCGGTCATGCTGGGACTTGGTTAGTAGCCAGACATACAAAAAACAAAATACAGGGGAACCTCTAAGCTCATCGTTTGTAAAGAAGTGGTGTCACACGTCTCAACTAAAGCAGTTGCTGAGAGCAACACCATATGGTTCACCATAGCACAAAAAGCTTAAAGTGTAAATGGAAGGTCTGCTTCCTGCCAGCATCCCACACACACACATTAGCAAGTAATGATGATTAAACAAAACAGATCTGGTTTCGGCTAGTGACATCACTGTAGCTTAGCGCTGCCTCCCGTGATAGCTGGGCACTCCTGCAAGAATGCAACCCAACCCATTGCAAGATTATATACTCTTAAAATGTTAAGTGGCCAGTAGGAAACAATGGGTGGGCGGTGACCTCACCTGCCGCTCCTGGAAGCCGGGACTGAGGCGAGTAATTTTTTAGCTAAATCCTTGTTAACCTTTTACTTACAGTTTATTTGTTTGGGCAGTGGTAGGCTGACAGGGAAGAAGACCGTCCCTTTGCATGGAAGGTCCACTCTTCTAGGTATATCTTATTGTTATCCATATCTAGGAGGGCTCCACAGTGTTGCAATGTCACAGTGCCACAGTATCAAAATCCTACTCCCATCAAGCATAACACTTGAATGTAGAAGCTCAGTTTGTACAAGCTCTGCACCTTGAATTATACATTTATTTTACTACAAATTAGTTTTTTTACTTATTCTTGAATAAAATAAACAGCTGTCATAGTTTGTAAGGCTTGGTGCTGCCCTCCTTCCTTGCTTTCCTGCTGTAGGCACAGGCCTATAAGGACCATTATGGTAAATACAGCCGTACCTGCAGTTATAGGACAATGCCACTCTGAGTCATTAAAGTGCCCTCTGACAGCAGAACATGTGTGACACCACTTCTTCACAAATTATGCTCTTATATGAGCACCTGTTTTATATGTTTTGTATATATGCAGATAAACGTATTGTAAGGTTTTATGGGCAGGGGCAGCCTTGGAAGATCATTTTCCATTTGACTAGATCGTCAATGATTGCCTTGGAGAATATCTGCACTCCCATACCTACATACAAAAATTGGACATAATACCCAGAGAGGCTAAGGAAATATCTGCTAAAATATGGGTACTGCTTTTGAATTTCCAGTGAATTAGCTAGCTGCCTGTCTGTGTTTAGCTTCGGTACCATCAGTGTCAGTGACTAGCACCATGTATGTACATTTTGTAAGGCATTATGAAGTCAGAACTCCTGATCTACATACCTTTTCAGGGGCAGTGAGACTGAATGTATTGAAGCCATTAAATCAGCATGACAACCAGGGAGCTAGCGTTATCAGAAGGGGTGGTCGGCAATGGCAGTCTACATATGTCCATTAGTACAGGTTTCCTTAGAACCTCAAAATCTGTCTCATTGCTCCTACCATTGCCTTGCTGTGCAACAGAATTGATGCATGTCCCTCCTCCGCAAAGTTCAAAACGGAAACGGTAAATTTGCTACAAGTGAACCTGTGCCCATGGGGTAGATTCAACTTCAAACTTTAAGGATGGTTTCTGCTACAGTGGCTGCAGCTTCAGAGATCAGTGAGGGCTTGTTTTAAAGTTTTACTGCTTGTAAAGAAAATGTTATTAGAATGTTCATAGCCTGCCCATAATTCTACAAAGGATTAACATGTTAACAAACACTCATTCTGTCTTGACTCGTCAGAAACAAATCTGATATATATTTCATATTGGAAGAGGGCTTTTTGTCCTCAATGTGCACAAACTCCCCCCAATTCCCTAGAGACCACACATACATTTAAAGATCTGCTCATGCAGGTAATGTGTTGTAGAAATATATTAGCCTCCATTTTTTTTTTTTAGCCTCCACTCACACTGGAGCGGTTGGCCATGCGTAATTTGTACGGCCAAATATGCGCAGAACCGCTCTAAACATAAAAAACAATGCACTTTAATGTGCATTGTGCAGAGTTTTGCAGCGTCCACGCGGTACGAAACCTTGCATCCCGCAAAATAGTACAAGCGAGATTTTAAGGTGGATTTTGCACGTTCGCAGCTAAAGTAATAGCCACAAACTAGCGGAATCTGTGCAGTTGTAAAGATTTTAGCGCTTGCGGGCCCTGCGGTCTTCAGCACGGAAAACCACATGGGGAACACAAACGCTATATATGAATGGAGGCTTAAAGTGTTTTTTCACTTTTGTAGCCAAATGCATGCAATGGGATGACACCTACTTTATATTTGTTACATGTGCCCATTCACATAGCATAACTTAAAAAGAACAAGTTAACTAAAATTGCTGCTTCCATTTCTAGGTGCTTTTTAATTGCTTAAAAAAATCCTACCTACCTCCCCCATATGTAATGTTGGGGGAGGACTGTGGGAAGACATGGTTTCCCTAATAAACCCTGTTTGTACTGTGCTAGTAGATCGCATTATCAGTTCTAAACTAGATTAAACTCTGTCCTAACAAAGGGTTAATGTGTTGGCATATAATGGCGTTTTCTCCAATTTGACTGCAAACATGAAAACACACCTAAAGCTTGCTTTGCTGACCCAAAAAGATACAGCTAGTTCTTATTGGACAACAGAATGAATTAGGATAAAGCAAGGAACGAATATGCTGACACTAAATAACTCCTACCCTGGTTACAAATTTAAAGATCTCTTTGATTCCTTTGGTAAGGATCCATGTGTTTCTTATCATGCAAGCATTTTAAAAATCTATTGGTGTTACTAAATTCCTCAATTATGCTGGAAAATGATGGTCATTAGAAAGCCACACCTGAAGCTCTATAACAATAATTAAAATGTGTCTAGAAAACCTTTTGACATACTTGAATTCTAGCTTCACAAACGGCGCTGCTGCGAGTGATCAAAGACTGGCCAATTATCTGATTCAAGATTTCCATATGGTTATGTAATTTAAACATCTTATAGATCCCTGGTGCTCAACCTGTGGTCCGATGCCTGTAGGCACGTATTGTGTGTCCCCTGCAGAAAGTATTCTATTTTAATTCTTACTCGAGCCAGTGAAGAAAATACAACGATCAGCCATAACACTATGGCCACCAGCCTAATATTAAGTAGGTCCCCCTTTTGCCACCCTGACCTGTCGCGACATGGACACCACTAGACCTCTGAAGGTATCTCGCACCAAACAGTCAGTAGCAGATGCTTTATGTCCTGGAAGCTGTGAGGTGGGGCCACCATGGATCACACTTGTTTTTCCAGCACATCTCACAGATGCTTCATTCTGGAGAATTTTGGATGCCAAGTCAACACCTTCAACTCATTATTGTGTTCCTCAAACCATTCTTGAACCATTTTTGCAGTCTGTCAGGGAAGATTATACTGCTGAAAAAAGTCAACTGCCATCAGGGAATACCATTTCCATGAAGGTTTGTACTTGATCGGCAACAATGTTTAGGTAGGTGGTACGTGTCAAAGTAACATTCACATGAATGGCAGGACCCAAAGTTTTCCAGCAGAACATTGCCCAAAGCATCACACTGCCTCCGCCAGCTTGCCTTCTTTCCATAGTGCATCCTGCTGCAGACCAGGAACATTCCACAAGAGCTGCAGTTTTGGAGTTGCTCTGACCCAGTCATCTAGCCATCACAATTTGACCCTTGTCAAAGTTGCTCAATCCTTACGCTGCCCCATTTCTTATGCTTCCAACACATCAACTTCAGGGACAAAATGTTCACTTATTACCTCATATATCCCATCCTCTTCCAGGTGCCATTGTAATGAGATAATCAATGTTATTCACTTCACCTCTCACTGGTCATAATATTATGGCTGATCGGTGTAGATGGAGAGGGGAGGTGGTGTCACAGCTGGCATTATTCAATGCTCTCCTATCAGCCTCTCCCCTGTCATAAGATTTATTAGAGCCTCAAACATAAATAAATGATAGCATTGTATTGCTACAGCGTGACATTTGATTGACAGTTCTGTATCTGCTCGGGGCTGCTAATGTCAAATGCAAGATGGGGGCACTCAGCAGCAGTCTTAGGTCTTAATATAATACCATTAATAATTACAGGGAGCTTAATTGCAAATTGTTTGAGAATGTAAGGGTTTAAAAGAACACAAAACCCCCCTAGTCACATGCTTAGGTTGTTGATTATTATCAATAACTTTAGTCATGGACGCAACCTAAGGGGGGAAAAAATTACACATTGTGTTTTATCTATATTATATTAAAAAAGTGAGAGGTCAGGAAAGACAAGATACCAGTTAGGAACATAATACAAGTTGGTGTTATGTATATATATTTGCCCACGTTTTGAAATTGTGAAGTGATGAACATACTTACCAGCTTCTCATAAGACTGTGTGAGTTATGTATCATTTTATTAACATATTCAAGAAATGCATGTATGTGTAATTTGTAGTGAAATGGAGGAGTACCAGTGCTTGCATTCTGAATACTAATATACTAATATACACTGAATTAACATGAAAAATATCATGGTTCTCAATATATTTACTGAAATTAAATTGCTTTTCCCCCCACACTGCAAATACAGAATAAAAGCTCAAGTCTCATGTCAACTACACTACTGTTTGATGCATGTGAACCTTTCACTCACACCTAAGAAATGGCCCCACAAGGAGCCTGCTATTAGCTTCTCTGTTCCAGAAAAGATTTCTGTATACCTCAAAAAAATTCCTCTCTTTGCTATGGAGTCTTAAACTTTACTATGAAGTCCTACTTTGCAAATTGAACACAATCTCAAACATGCAACGGGGAGTTTTCCTTGTGGTAACTGCTGTCGGTCAACACTTTTTAGTTATTTTTTTATATTTAAAGGTGGAGGAAAGGTTCACTTTATTTAAGCCCAGGTATCTTCAATCTACACTGAATCGGAAGAGAACATATAGATAAGAGATTAGCAGACATGTAGGTAAAAAGGTAAATGAAAACACGGATGATTCTTAAAAGCCTCAGCCAGCAGGCTGCAAGCCCTCCACAGTTTACATGTTTCAGAGGACACGCCTCCTTCCTCAGAACCATTGTTCCTTAGAAAGGCGTTAACTGTGGAGGGCTTGCAGCCTGCTGGCTGAGGCTTTTAAGAATCATCCGTGTTTTCGTTTACCTTTTTAACTACATGTCTGCTAATCTCATATGCTTGTGAGTATGGTCTTAGCTGATTTTACCGATTTGATTAAACTGTTTTACACGATGGAGGCGCTCCTTTTGTTTTTTGTTTCAGCTTGCCGGTTACCATGACCAGTGGGAGCTGGCTCGGGAGTGTATCACTCTGCACTCTTTTTCAGCTGCGGGTGTTTTTTTCATATAGATAAGACATTTAAGGTTAGTCATACAAACAATTTGATAATCAATGCACCCTTTGCTGGATCAGATGGAACAATGGTAAATACAGTACATGGTACAATTTCATATAAAACTTCCTTGCGTTATGAGTATATCTATGTGCTGATAACACAAAACTATGACAACACAGAAAATGTAGATATAAAATGGTCTAAAATGGTTTCCAAAGAACACTTTGTGCAAAGATGTCACAGTCATGTACTGTGACCAAGACTCCAAATATTGGTATACTGTACTATAGCAGATACATTTATTGAGGTCCTCTTCCATGTTAACCAGCTTTTAGCACATATAAGTGGAATGTTGCTGATACTGATGGTGTTCTACACTTCATTTGTTATTAAATCCCTACCACAGTCAAAGGGATGAGATAGCAGATAATCCTTATATACCCCATCGATCAGTTTCTCTGCATTATTCTTTGCAAACCAGCAGTCCACTTGGTGAAGGCCATTGTATAATCTCCTCTGCTTTCTGATTACAGGGACTGAGCGATTCCTAACCTTCAGCATGTTAATGACATTTGAGCTTTGGTTTGCTGCATGACCATTGTTTGTGCTCAGTGGCACCTGTGTGACCTTAACTTCATTATATAGGAACTGACCTATTGAAGAAAAGAAAAATGTGTCAGTCATTCGTCTGCGCGTTAAATGAAATCTCAGTGAAGAACATACCCCCAATTGTAGAAAAAAATGGTTACAGGTACAGGACAGGCAGTGGCGTCGCTACAGGGGGGCCAGGGGGGGGCAATTGCCCCCCCTAGGTTATTGCTTGCCCCCCCGTGTGCCCCCCCGCTGGCGCATCCGAGTGACAATATGGGAACTGTGCACCCGCTGCTGTTGCGATGCGGCCGTCCAGCCCAGTCAGAGCGGCGGTTGGAGAGACTATTTTTTCGGGGGGGGGGAATTGCCCAGTTCCCCTCCCCCGAGAAAATAGTCTCTCCCACCGCCGCTCTGACTGGGCTGGACGTCCGCATCGCAACAGCAGCGGG
>NW_017306295.1:1635611-1642981 GCF_000935625.1 Nanorana parkeri | reverse complement strand
ATATATATATTTGCATACCGCATTACTCTCATATTTGTAATCTTTTATTTATATATACTTATTTAGTTTTTTCAGTGGTATGATTTGGTGGTGAGAATTATTAGTGCCCCCCCAGTTTTGACTGTGGTATCTTATGTGCCCCCCCTATATATTGTTCCTAGAGTCGCCACTGAGGACAGGCCATCAATATTTATTTCTAATCCTTTACATTATGAGGTTTCACAACTCTAAACCCCCTCCACACACACACATAAACTGCTAGATTCTAAGGGACTTGTGCATCATTATGTCCTTACTGAACTAAGAACTAGAATCATTTCCCTACAGCCATGAATCAGTTTTAGACTTTCAGGGGAGGTCTGATGCTGATTAGTGGCTAAGGGTAAGTACCTGCAGTCCTGCAGGAAGGATTTGCTGATATACATACCATACTAAGCTTGTTCAGCAATGCAAATAACAGTGATAATCTGCAAAGAAGTCTAGTACTCCAAGTTAGCCAATTGGAACCCATCTTTCACAATTTTAACCAGAAAAATTTTTTTTTTATTTAAAAATATATATCTAGCTGCCCATAGACTAACATTGAGATTCCGACCCACCTGAAAAACTAAAAGGTGGACCTGTCTAAAATGGGCTTAATGGAATAAGAACATAGCAGTTTCCTTGTAACTGCTCTGCCATATACATTTATGCTTCTTACTATTTCTCTATGAGCAATCAAACTTACCTAAAAGTCCATGAGAATTTGGGGACAACCCTTTGCTGTTAGAAATATAAAATCCCAAGTGGTTTCTTTGATATGGAGCTGGGTTCTTGTAGCGATGGACCAGGATTACAAAGGTAATAGTCCCTTGAATGGTCACGGTGACATTGGATTTAGCAGCAACTGAGACCAAAAAGGCATCACTCTTGACTGTGGCACTCTTATCACATGATAAAATGAGTCGATCCTTGCTGTCTAGGATCACCTTGGTGGGAGTGATTTCTATATAAGCGCGCTTTGGTTTGTTTATGATTATAGTGATCCTGCTAAAGTAGGTTCTTTGTTTCTTATGTCCATTTGGAGGGGCCGGAGCACCGATCAGCTGTCCATTCACTGTCACACCTTGAAAATATAATACAAATTTTCAGTTTTTGATTTATTTATATTTTATTTTAATGCAGGTAAACAAAGCTAGAAACTACCAGTGCTCAAACTGTCATGAAGGCCTGTAAATGCAAGGCCTCATAATGTTTATGATCTTCCTAAATATATGAAAATGTATATACATCATCATTTTTTCACATAGAAAAACTTGTAGTTTGCATTTTTTGCAATCATTGATGAAAATCATGAAAAAGAAAATGTAATGAGAGCTTACCAGAGTATTTGTGGTCTGATACCAGCCTCAGTACGTCTCCAGGTTCACCATCAATATTGAAGCACACTGTCAACTTACTCAAGGGGAATTCAACAACAAAATGTGGATCTCCATCCGCTTAAAGGATACAGAAGTATACAAAAGGAAAATGTCAAAAAACTAAATGTAAAATAAAAACTCCAATTTCACTAAAGAAAACTCATATAACATAGGTCACTTCCACACAGGTCATTTTATCTTTAAAGTGGGGTTTTAGCAAAAATACAAAATTGGCAAGCAGGAAGGGTTTTTTTATTGCAGAAGTGTGCATACCATGTCCCATTTGTAAAAAAAGACTTCTTACCGACCTTCCTCTTCCTTTTGTGAACATCATTTAATTGTACACTGAGCACTGATCTGCACATGTGCAGCTCAGTATACAAACCTAGCATCTGCCGGGATGAAGGAAGTCCCAAAGACATGTATTGGAATTGTATCATCCTGACCTGGACAATCAAGATAGACTTTTGTTCCACTTTATTGTTAGGCTTTAAAAGTATATAAAATATATTTTTAATTTTTTTGATGACTGCATGAAAATATTTCATATTTACATATAGGCATCAGTTAAAGGTTTTTGCAAGCTAAAGCTATCCTAAAGTATCTTCAAATCCAGGAACAATTGATTTATATTGCTGCTTTCGAGTCTTAAAGCGCACCTTTACCCATATCTTTAAAATAACAACAAAGGCACCTTTAGAAATGTTTAGTAATGACAATCTACAAACACATACTTCTAGATAATTGCAGGCTTTTTATTATTTGCATAACGTATTTCTCTTTTCTTTCCCAGTCTTCTGACAGTGGCCATATTAACTAAGGGCAGGTCACTAGTTCTCCCTTTACTTCCTGGAACTCTGGCACATGTGACTAGGACATGTGACCATGCACATCATCTAATGATTTACTTTCTAAGGCTCATGCTTACCAAAAGGGATGCAGACAATAGACCTGTTCTAACTACACACAGAAATTGCTCAGGTAAATAAAGCAAAAACAGTCCCTACTTTTCAGAAATCACAGTGAGAAAACATATAATAATGCAAACTAATTTAAACAAACAAATTAAATCAGAACAGAGAAAAAGTTTGCTAAAATCCTTGCAGATAGATAGAGATATATACGGTGTGTGTGTGTGTGTGTGTATATATATTTCAATATGCAAGATTTTTTTTATTTTCAACAAAAGTAGAATTTCACTTTAATCTGGATGCTAACACACTCTACAGAAAGTTGTCACTTCATCTGTAGAGTGTAGTGCTGTATTTCTAACCACTCCTTTCCTTGCTGACAAATCCTTTTAGATGAATGATTATACAAAAAGTCTTGGCATTCAAAATTTAATTGAACACTCAATTGGGAAATAATTTAGTTTCTTGAATGAAAACCACATTCAATGTTAGAATTTTGTTCGTTTGAGAAACATTTTACCTCCTGCTCTTTCGATTTTTTTTTTTGTGACTACAGTCGAAAACAATAAATCCTTTTGACCCCATTAACTACTATAAAATTGAACAAACTACTATAAAATCGAACAACCATTCCGAAAACAAACTTTTTCTAACACAATTCTACTGACGTATGGCCAGCTTTAGGTTTGGCAACCCTGACGTCAGGCACTTATACATTTAGCACAATACAGCCACTGTAACTATTAGGAAACCAACACATGTAGTCCTTAATTTGCTTCCTACGTTTTCTTGTTTCCTCCCCCTCCTACATATTTTCTTTGCGTCAGTGTTACACTGTTAGTAAAGATTTTGAAATTACTATTAACTGTTGTTTATATGAAGCACTGAGATCTTGAGGAATGCTGAATTAAGTTTGACTTGCTTAGAAGAATATTACTTCTATGTATACAGCATTGTGCAGGAAACATACAGTATAAATAGGAAAACTTCCTGTGTATCATAGATAAGCGTGCATATAGAGAGTAACATTGCACTACACTGCCATCTACAGCTCATAAGACATATTACACAAGTAATACAAGCAGTACATATTAGCATATGCATATGCTGTTGCATTTCCAACATTAACTTCCTTTAAGCCATTTTTAAATGATGTCTGAATGTCTGAATGAGTACTGCAGCAGCACATCCTTAGGCATGGTTGCATTGTTCATCAAAAACACAAACATTTCATATATCAAAGCATTTTCCTAATATATTACCTGAAGTTTTAGAAATAGTTGGTTTTGGTTTGCTTATCTGTTGGGATGGAAGTTCTAGTAAAACAAAAAGGAAAATCGTTACATACCAAGTGTCTCATCAAAACACTTGAAAACAAAGGATTTGAGAGTGTCAAGCTTCCTTCACGATAACACATTTCCGCTGATAAATATACTGAGCCTGCATTGTTTGCAAAGCTGTAATGGAACTTCTTGGCTTGACTTCAAGTAGTTAAAAAAATAGGAAAGCAGTATCACCTATTTTATCAGCCTTGAAATGTCAAGTCTTAACTCATTACACACTTTCTGCATTTAACAACCTATGACAGTTATTTCAAGGCTACCACAAATGAAGTGTAAGATTAACACTGAGATCCAGGCAGATATAATACATATTTATTGCAGTTATATATTTATTCAAATTAATGTATGTACCTGTATGTCTGCTACCAAACTCGTTTAATGCCCTGTTTACCACTCAGAATTGGAGGGGAATGATCAGTACTCAGTGCCAATAAGGTTTGTAGCATACACATCTGTTGATGAGAAATATGCTGACAGGAGGAGAGAGATCACCTCATTAGTCCACTGCTTCTTCAGTGTCCAATCACAAGCTGGGGGCAGGGAGGTTACCAAGCTTTATTGCTTAACTACAGTGGAACAAATGAGGTTGCCAACCTGAGGGCTGTGTAAATCTCAGGACTGGCTGGACAAAAGTACAAATCAGCAGGTAAAACAACTCCAATATATGCATTTTAACTGTGTATTTAACAGGTTGCCTGGATGCCAGGAAGGCTTTAGAATCTTTTGTTTGTAGCAATGGTACCTGCCAATGTGTAACTCACACAGAAACAGAACACAACAGGTTAAACCCTTTATATTCATCTCTATATAATTTTCCTAGACTTTGCTGTCCTGTGTCTAGGACTTCTCTCCTAAAGTTAATCTTGAATGCTGGTTGCATGTTAGTAACCGCCAAAACTAGTACAATATAGAACCGTGAAACATGGTGGATTCTATCAATAAATATAACTAAAAAAATTAAGAATTCAAAGCAGAACGCCAGAAAAAATTACCCTTAATAGGCCAGTTATTGTAAAAATGTAAAAGTAACTTTTGCTGACCTACTAACTTTCAATCCAGGGGGCCCCCCACAGTAATTCCTTTTTAGTGCTACTCGATGTTGTGAGCATCAGTTAACCCACTTCCTCTAAGGACAAGCTCCTAGGGATACACCCCCACACCCCCCCTACCATCCTACCTGGGGTCTAAGTGTTAAGGGGGCTGACCTTGGATCTGAATGTAAAGGGGGCTGATCTGGAGTCTGAATGTTAGGTGTGGGCATTTTTTTCTACCATCAATGCCGGGGCATTTTTTTCTTCTCTACTGACCAGCAATGTAAGGAGCACTTTGTTACATAATCCTAACTGCCTCACTCAGTATGGTATTCTGTTCCATACTCCTGACTAATGTATTTGATTCTCAACAGCTTCTGGTTCTTTAAGGTAGTCTCAGACAGAAAGCATATGTGATATGTTGTCCTGAGGTTCATGTGTGTCTGTAAAACTCTCACTTTTGGCAATGTAATTACAAAGTATTTTGTGGGTACAGGTAATGCAGTAAATGAGTGTAGTGTATACTGTGACTAAAACTTATATTATGCCTTCCCCTGGCTCTCCCTCTTTATGATAGAACTAATTTGGGAGGTATGGACCACCGGGGGTGCATCATAATATGGGCCTGGGCCTATAGTACTGCTGAATTGAAGGACCAGTGATGTCAGTGGACTGGCCAGAAGTCCATTGGAAAAAAAGATAAGCTAAGATAAGCTAGATTGCTTTAAATAAAATACCAAATTCAAACTAACTTAGATAGCAGTAATGTGATATCTGAAAAATAACTTTTCCACTAATGATAACTCACTAAGCAGCCAGCACCTATGTGAAAATGTAATCAAAAAAAATGTAATGAAATCAACAAAACTATACAATAAAAGTGCAGCACTCCACAAATCTATAACAGCCACAGAAAACTCCAAGTATGTTCAGGCTGCTGAGAGTAGTGAGAACACTGTGGCTATGTGCTGAACACCTTCCCTTGTTTTATCTACTCCGGGCGTGGAAAGCAATTGTATCATTTGTGAGAGGGAGATTTAGCATTTGCATGTATGCACAATGTGAGTTGTTTTTAATTGAGTTCTTAATAAAATGTAAACAGTTTTATGCTATGTACCACCTGATCTTTTATTTGTGAGCATTACTGTTTGTTGGAAGTCATACTGGAGAGACCCCACCTGTGACTACATGAAGAAATCTTAACCCCTGAAGATAGGGGACAAGTTTAGCTGGCCATACTATTATTATGCTACAGGATTTATATAGCGGCAACAGTTTGTGAAGCACTTTAAAATATAAGGAAAACATTACAGTTGCAATACAATTCAAAACAAGATGGGTACAATCTATAAGGGAGGGGCAAGTGATACAGAAGGTGGTAGGTGTGTGGGAATGAGTTGTTTGAGAAAATAATAGTTCAGTGGTTAGGTTGAGTTGGGATAGGCTTCCCTGAAGAGATGAGTTTTCATGGATCACCTAAAGGTAGACAGAGTAGGAGATAGCCGGACAGGTTGGGGTGAAGAGCTGCAGAGGATGGGAGAGACTCTAGATAAGCCCTGGAGGCAAGAATGGGAGAAGTTGATGAGGGAGCTAGAGAGCAGGATGTCTTGGGAGAAGCGGAGAGGACTGTTCGCATGATACTTTGAGATGAGGTTGGAGATATAGCCGGGGGCATAGTTGTGAATTGCAACCAAAATATTTTAGTGATGGTCCAGTTAAGAACATGACCAGTTATGAGTTTGAGTATGAGTGTAATCACGCGCATATATGAAAAAGAACTAGAGACTGTATTTTATTTGTGGAATTTATGTTTGTCATATTTGTAACACTAACCCTTTGGGAGTTGATTGTTATATTTCTCACAAGGAAGATTGTTTTCCACTTTTAGTTACTACGTTTTTCAGTTGTATCACGTTTTATGTACAACGTTTCATACTGGAGTTTTCTGTCACTATCATAGATTAGTGGAGCGCTGCACTTTTATTGTATAGTTAACCCTCAATAATATTCACAATTACAAGTATTTAAAATTACTTGTAATTTAAAATTGATTTCTTCAATTCCATGTATAGCTTAGGTACCTTTTGTTACTTTCCTTCCTTGTAAGCTGAGCAGTTTTTGTCCAATTCCCTCTGTATAAAGGCTAGCTGACTCTTCTTTGGGAAGATCTGCCTGGAAGCCAAAGTCCTTAACTTCTAGCAGTGTGAATGGTGTGACAAAGTTATACTGCAGTGCAAGTTTGCTGGCCTTTCTTGTTATTTCCTCCTTCTCATGGTCTCTGTCACTCTTATGCCAAGCTGTAAGGAGTTCCTTGAAGGTCAGGTAACCCCACAGCCTTTCAATGTGGTTCCTGTATTGCTTGCTGTCCTCAATAATCTTAGATCCTGTAATCTCCTTTGGTCCGGCACCTTCAATCTTTACATCAGCTTCTAGGACAACGTATTTGTTTCTGTTACTTGCTGTGATCTCAACATGTAAAGCATCACTGGATGTATTCATCAGCTTTCCGGCCACTACTATTTCCGACCCATTAAAGTAGTTATAGAACATGTTCTGTGTGACAGATTCAACACTATCTGGTGGATAGTCAATTTGAATATCAGATAATAATGGTGTTCCAATCTCATCATAAAACCTGAAATATACAAAGTAGCATTAAAAAAAGGGGGGGGGGGGGCGTGAGAC
>NW_017306295.1:1627414-1635595 GCF_000935625.1 Nanorana parkeri | reverse complement strand
AGCACATCTAAATTTAGTTTCCTGTCCTAATGAACATCAGCCACAGCCTGAGTATGCTGCAAAAAGGACCCTTCTCTCTGTGGGGAAGCAGTGGTCTCCTTGCAAAAGTCCCACACACACTCCTTGCTGAGTCAGACCTATAGATCTGCAATTAGGAAAAATCATTTTCCCAGCTTATTGCAGAGCTATAGTTCTGACTCAGCTGGGAGTGTGACAGACCTCTGTGCTAGAGAGAACAAATGGTATGCTGGTAATGTGAATAATAGATAAGAACAACAAGGGTATTAACCTAGGTCTAGCCCAAGCATAAGAAGAAAGTTCTCAGCCTTTACAAAGAATTAAAAGCTTTAGAAGAGAGAGACAGAAAACCTTTCCAAGTCTGTTCTGGCTGGTTTACAAAATATCTGGAGAATCTGCATCTGCTGTCCACAGCTCTCCAGCTCACTACCCAGATCAGCTCAAGACCTTCATCAAATAGAGAGGCATAGAATGCCTGAAACAACATACATCTCTCTTTAGTAAAAAACTGCACCAAGGCTCAAGGCAGGACAAAAATCCACTAACACTTCTGGTTAAATAATACACATAAGCGGTAAAGTCCCTATCTCTGCATTGATGTCAGAGTCTTGAAAAGGGGGACAAACAATATGAAGACAATGGACCTGTTAGACTTGCTTAGAGGTTTGGCTTGGTGAAGCTGAGTCTGGTAATAATTACTTATTGACCTGGCAAGAAACGCAATAATGACCTATTTGGTTTAGAGAACAGAACAGAAAGTTGTATTACCCAGCTACAACAAACTGGATGTAACTTGTGTCTTGGCCAAGACATTAAAGAATATCTCAACCCCAAAGCAAAAATGTTATACTGTATATTGCTGCTCACTAGTCCTTAGATGTGGTTGCTCTGTTTCGGCAAGAACAGAAAATATTCTTGATTTAGTTAATCTTGCAAAGCGTACAGTGTCCTTGTCAGTTCCTTTGAGCTGAACTGAAAGCACAAACAATCTTTTCTTTTTTCTGTAAACTACAACCTCCCCCCTTCCATATAGCTGAGATGAACAGAAAAATACATGTTTGAAGTATAACGTGGGTGGTAAACTTGACTCCCTTCATGGACACAGTGGAGTGAGCGAGAATAGCCACCCAAGGGCAGGAAGTGTGTTGTTATTAGAATTAACAGGTGAAAATGAAGGGAAGCCCAGAAAATGAAAACTTGTGCAGCTACCACATCTAAGGACTACTTAGCTATGAGGTTTTACATTTTTGTTTTCAGCTTAGATGTCCTTTAATACCTGAAGTTTTGCTTTCCTAGGTAAACTAGGTCTTAGTCTTATAAAAGGCTCTAATGTGCAACTTTTGTTTGCACATTCAGTGAACTGTATTTGCTGTAAGAGGCTTGTAAGTAGCAGACCAGAGGAATAAATGTTAGGACTTGGTTCATGCAATTGATTGAAATGCCAGGAATCTCACATTACGAAGTGCAACATCTCACTCAATTTAATCAGACAAAAATATACAAGATGGGTTCGTACAAGTAGAAGTAAGATAAAATCATCATCCAATCAATGGTGGTGTTGTGCCTTGAGCTTCTGAGAAAAGAGACATGTCACAACAAACGCTTCAAGGAGCATTCCACCTCAAGTGGCCGGAGGTAGAGGTTCGCGGGTTTCATGCTACCATGTTTTTATTGTGAATCCCAGGGATTCATGAACATTTGGCTAAAAAGTTTGCAGGTTCATAGCCTTTTCTCTGATAAACCGAGTCAAAAATAGCAAATAAATTAAAGGAATAGACAACCCAGCCCCCTTTCTGCAAAACAGTGGGCTTACAGCAACTATATTATCAGCACGTGTTGGAGCTGTTAGGCAGAGCTGACAATTCTGTGTATAATGGCATTCCATGAATTCCCATGCCTTTTGTTTGACACTGGATTGCTTATTAGCCCTACAAAAAGCCAGAATTGCACCCCCCTGCAAAGTTTGCAAACTTTAAAAACAAGGCAGATTTACTCATCCCTAGTCAGAGAAAACAACTCCAAACCCCATCACTGTATTCATCATCTAGGATAAGTCTAGTATTGAGGTCTTTGCTTCTTCTCTGAAATCACTGTGTCAGTAAAATGTGGTTTAAAATGTGTTTTTTAATGCATAATATTGTTTTTTTGTGGTTAATGTATTTTGTGCATAGCAAGCCTCATCATTCAGATCTGTGTGATGTATGTAGCATTACAACTATGCCAGTTGTAATGCATCCGTTACCATTATTTTCAGTGGGGAACCAATGTTTTAATTATGTGAAATTTGAATTAAACAGACACTTACGGGAGATCAACCCTGCTGTAAATCTAGACTCACTTGTATAATACACTACATACTAAAAAGAAGAAAAAAGGTTGGAGGATTGCCATGGTTAATGTCCAAATTAGCAGTGCGTACCATGGTATTATCATGCTTTGTATTTGTAGTGGGTGACTACAGCTGTTTTTAATGAAGGGATTGCTATAATTACAGTATATACATTTAACATGCCTACAGCGGATAGGTATGGTAACAGTTCATTTGATCTTCAGATATGGTCAATGCTTGCTTTTACTAAAGAATGAATATTTCCAGAAAAGTTTGTAATTATACCTATTCATAAAAGCATTATACCCTGTTATGGGAAATAGTAACATGCCAGTACATAATAGCTAGGTGTAGGTAAGCTCTGCAATACAATTATTATAGCAGGAATTAAATGACAAGCCACTTTAAATGGTGATTACCGCTTTGTGCTATACATTAGTCATCACATTGCAAGTCTACTACCATGCTAAAATTGTATGTCAAGCCAAAAATGATCTTTTTGTTTTAGACAGGTTTGGGGAAGGATCAGAACCCTTGTCTCATATTTACTGCTATCTGGGGCTCTGCCGCACTTTTTGTATCTCCGACAACAATTTTATCTGGCTCCAAGTAATTAAAAATTTGCAACAGAGGCATAGACGGCAATAAATGTCTAACTAGAGTTCTAGCCTTCTCTGTTGGAGTGTTCTCCTTACTTCCTGTATGGTAAATGTTGTCAGCAGGACATGAAGTGGGTAAAAATCTCTCTAACTGCACCATGGCTATGAGTAAAAACTTGATAGGGCTCTAAAAAAAGTTTTGGCTTGACATACACATGAAGATTTCCAGTACAGCTGTCACCATGCTAGGCATAACAAAAACACTAGGGTCTGTCCCAACACTATCCCATTACACTAAAGGACTTGTCTAATTAAGGGGGAAGAGGTGCTTTAAATAAATAGCTATACTTGTACAAGAATGAAGAGAACTATACAAGGAGAGCAGCATGTGATACAAACTACAGTAATTCCAAATTATAAATGTTTAAAAAAAGGAGTTATATTAGGTTTCTCTGCAGCTGTATTCCCTTCGGTCTATTATGTTTATGTCTTGAACAATAGCTTCCATAAATAATACTAAGATTACTTTAAGAAGAGCCAAGTAGACTGGGGTCAGCACAGCTCCTGGAACAAGACATAAAAGTGGGAACTACAAAAGTAAAAATAAACTTGAAAAGTTCTTGTTGGTAAAGTCACGACTTGAATAGCTAATTTGTATAAATTAGATCCAGCTAAACAAACACAAATTGTATCATTCTTGTCCTAAAGTCATCTTATCGTTATTTGCTGTTTCAATCATTATACTAAAAGAATAAATGAGATTCAAATGAACAAGAACTCATAATTCCTGTTACTGCACAGGCATGAATACGAACAAAGACAGGCTGGTGCTGAGTAACAGGACACATTATATGACTGGATATTATTTATTTGTAATCAAGGATCACTCCAGCATAGACAACAATCAGCCTGATTTGCAAACCTAGTGAAAAATGTGTGTAGCATTGAGTAACTAGAACGTATCATGATTCTGTAGGACTCAACAGAAAATATTAAATGGAAGACGCAAAAGATAAATAATAAAGCAGAAAACAAAAATTACAGAATGGTAAAGGTAGAGCTAAGCCACCGTAAAAGTTAAGGCCCCTTTCAGACAAATGGTCTAATCAAGTCTGCTTGTCAGTTTTTCAGGCGGATCTGATTGGAAGTCCAATGCTAGTCTATGGGCAAATGAAAGTAAGCAGATGTGCGTCCGTTTACATCCTATTAACCCCTACTCTGTCCGGGTCCAGAAAACAAAACAGAACAGAGTTGCATTTTGGAGGACCTGATTGTGACGGATTGGGGGTAATCTGATGTAAATGGACACACATCCGTTCACATGCCCAAAGACCTAACATGGGTAACGTAAGTTCAGTTTTTTAAAGAACTGGATAGACACAGATATCACACTGGTGACATCTGATCTGTACTGCTCCAATCAGCATGGGGCATGTGCATGGATCCCCTGCTGATTGGAACGGACAGACACCCGTGAGAAAGGGGCCTTAGCAAAAAGGATTTGAAGGAGATGAAAGATATATTTAGAAATATTAGAGGACTTAGTGACATGGTACCAGTTGTGATAAAAGAACCCTCTTGGATAAAACTTTAAGCAAAAAGTTTAAAGTGTATTTCCACTTTTGCAGTAAAATTGTGGAATAAAAGCGTCTCTTTTAACCCCTGTTAATGCTGTTTGTAGCTCCTACTCTGAAGCCCACAATATGGGCATTCCTGTGGAGGGACGTACAGCCAGCACTGAGCCCCTGCCCCCTCCCTAAGATGACTGCTTTTTTACATTGTATTACTTATTATAAAGGAACAATCAGTGCTGAAGGGCTGTGTGATATATACGGTAGGTGCCAGCTGCTAGTGAACATACAGGACATCAGCAGCTCGATCTCACGTCCCAGCAGAGCTGATCTTTCATTCATAGCAGTAAAAAGATCACTCAGCGCTGCAGGGCTGTGTGTATCTGCGGCTGCTTGTAAATGCAGATCCCCGGCAGATAGATGACATAGTCCTGCAGGACTGAGTGATCTTTTGCTACTTTGAATGAATGATCAGCACTGCAGGGCTGTGTCATACACTCTACTAGGACCCGACAGCTCTGATCGTTCTATCATAAAAGGTCATTCAGTGCTGCGGGGCTATGTGATCTATCTGCGGCTGCTTGTAAATACAGAGTTCAGGGAGATAGATTAAATAGTCCTGCAACGCTGAGTGATCTTTTACTACTATGAATAAATGATCCATGCTGCGGGGCTGTGTTTTACACTATACCAGCCCTGACAGCTTTGATCATTCATTTATCGTTCACTCATTCATCACTCGGCACTGCAAAGTTATGTGATCTAGCTGTGGCTGCTTGTAAATACACAGCCCTGGCAGATAGACACAGAGCCCCACAGTGCTGAGTGATTTGTTGTGAATGGCAGCGCTGGTCTCCAGAGTGGCCCCCTGCTGCAAGAGACCAGCATGGTTACTCAAAATTTTATCTCCATGGTAGTAGCGTGGTCGGACAGCAGTGAGTAAACTGTCCAACCTCGCTGCATAGCAATGAGAGGATGGATTTGAACGGGACAAAGTGCCATATGCTGCATTCTTATGCCTTTTCTTTTTTGATTCTGACGACTGCAACTTGCAGTATACAAAAAAAAAAAAAAGTCTGCAGATAGCAAAGAAGCTATTGCTTCCTGTGCTATCTGCCATCATTTTAGGAGGTTGCTCTCTCCCAGCCCCCCTAACCACCCCCTCCGCGGATAGGGGGTGGGGGCGAGAGGGCACCTCCCTAAAAATGAGAGGGACACCTCCCTGAAATTGCTTATTTCAGGTTGGAATCAATGGCATTGGCCTATACACATACAGCACAGCAATGAAGTAATAAAATGAACTAGGATCACACTAATCCAGCACGTTATTATTCTGAGTTGCCCCACTCAAGCGCCGGCCCTATTGAGTGGGGCACGTGAGATTAATAACGTGCTGGATTAGTGTGATCCTAGTTCATTTTATTACTTCATTGCTGTGCTGTATGTGCATAGGCCAATTTAGTTGGATCTGTATGTGCGTTATAATTAATCGAAATTAATCGATTAAAAAACATTTCGATTAATGGAACACAAACATTTTAATCATTACCAGCCCTAGTTAGTATGGCTAACAAATGATTTCTGAAATCGACCTTTGACTATGCTTGATAGGGAAGGCTAGGTATAATCGAATGAGGGTTTGTGGCAGAAATAACAAATGTCTGAAGAAAATTGTACAATGTGAGGCCATTTTAAGTCTTCCAATTGTGACCCCTTGTTCTGCTGACAAATGTCTAAGAATGAATTCCCCTCACTTTGTATACATTTTCTCTCACTTCCCGTTCTACCTCTGTGAGAGGAACTGAAAGGAAATCTCTCAACAAGATGTTTGAACTGTCCACAAGTTGCACTGCTGTCACAAAAAAAAACTCTTTAGCAAATTTAAACAAACGGGTATCAATTTTACAAGTCAGTATGTTGTGGTATAAAACATATTGATATATGTTGGAACTTTTCGTGAAGAGTCAAAAAACTCTCCAGCTTAAAAGGATCTATTATTTACAATGTTACAGCAAAGTACATACCCTTTCAGTTGAACTGCTGCATCATCGTCTTCACTGACCCGTCGCATCATGCCGCAGTTTTCCAGAGACAATTTCTCTAAGAGTTGGAAATCAACATCATTGCCAATGCCAATGCTGAACAGACAGAACTTTTCCTTGATGGCATTCTTAGTATTTAATAGGATATTACTAGACTGGATTTCCCCAATAGTTGGTCTTCCATCAGTCAAGAATATCATCAATGACACGCTCTTCTCATGCTTGTCCATATTAATTAGATAGTTATTGAGGAGGCTGGTGGCAGCCTGGATACCTCCATTTATATTTGTGCCTGAAAATATAGAATACTTCACTGTAAAATCCAATACAATAACATACCAGGTTTAATCTGTGCCTATACAAACAATGATGTTACTATAAAAAAAAAATCATTAATAATTGTTTTTCTGATGTATCAATGCATATATCGAAAGAAATAATACAAAAAAAAAATCTATATACATATACAGTATATATTGTGGCAGTGTAAGCCAATACCACGGTGTTAGGTGGCCTCAAAGTCACCCAGGGTTCTCAGCCAGAGGGGCTGAGTGGCTCCAGGAAGACAGTACGTGTACCAGGAGAGAACTGCCTTTTCAGTTATTTCCAGGTTGTCTGGATCATAGTTGGGATCCTGGAGCCAGGAGATTTCTTAGAGCTCTGGGTGGGATGAAATCTCCATTCCTGGGTCCATGCTTTGGTAGTGACCAGCACCTGATTGTGCACCTGTGTACATCCTTCATGAAGAGTGTGCTGGGATGTGTTCAGGGCCCCACCTGTGAGTCAGGAGAGCTCCACCCTGGGGAGTGTTGGAGTTGTGTGTGTGCGCGGAGCACACGGACACAGACCACCTCGGGTGCATGCTAGACGCACACGGAACAGCCAGGGGTGGCTGGGAGAGGTCAGGAAGGTCGGTGACCCGAGGACCTGCGGTACAGTCTGCTAAGAGAGCAGAGTGAGGGCTCACGAGGGGTGAGCAGCGTGAGTGTCTTGTAGCTGAGGAAAGCTACAGAGCCATAACAAGGACTGTCTTATGTTGCTGTTTCAAGCTATTTTGTGTTTGCCCTTTCAATAAACTGTGTTTCCTTGACTTACCTGGACTACAGTGGAGTGTCCTTGTTACAATATATATTGTAATAATGTCTATCAAGGAATCCCGCTGTTTACATTGTATTCTGACATATCCAGCACTTGTCAGAATACGCGATCAGAACGGGCAGCTCATCGGAAATTTTCCAGCCGGCTCCTTGGATCAGCTGATCGAGGAATGTCGGCTGAAAGGGAGCGGACAGCCCCACACACTGTGCGAATTTCGGCCAGTGTATGGGTATCTTGAGACTGAGACTTTTGTGTGCAGATCAGACTGAAGCTGATTAAGGTGCTGATGTTGTGAAAATACTGAATGTTACTGGTGGAAGCCTGTGGCCTGAGAGAGACTCAAAAGTAAAGATTGTGATAGGTTTGATGGCTTCAGACCCCAAGGTTATGTGGTCTGAAGCTGTGCTGAAGAAAGCAAACTGTAAAGATTATTTATTTCTGTGCTGAAGGAAGCAAACTTTTAAGTTCTTATGCTGTGCTGAAGAAAGAAAGGACTGTTCCTGTTGTTGGCTGTGGAAAAAAAA
>NW_017306295.1:1626278-1627252 GCF_000935625.1 Nanorana parkeri | reverse complement strand
AACTGTTGGTGGTAGGTTGCCCTTGTCTGTTTGATCATGTTTATAATCAGCTGGGTATTATTACAAGAAACATGTCTTGTGTATTTAGCACTATAGCTACAGCTGAGGTCTCCTGCAGCACAAAGGCATTAGTGAGGAGCATAACCACAGCCTTGTCACTTGTCATGTGGTTGCACTGGTTGTAGATTCTACAGGCTAACAACTGGATCCAATATGAAGAGCTCTTTAAAAAAAAATTTCTGTGAAGCTATTTGATTAGTGGTGTCTAGAAGATTCACTGGGGTTAATTTACTAAAAGCAAATAGGCTGTTCACGTTGCAAGGGAATTTGCACTTTGCAGCGGCACCCACTGTGTGAATTTCAGCTTGTTCATAAGGAACCAGTCAAAATTCAAACCCTATAAACCTGACTACTCAACTTTCTATTTCTTTAAAACAACTAGCTTTACAGAAGGTAAACAAAAATGTAAAAATAAATTTTTTATTCTCGCAATTGTCCTGTTAATCATTAAACTAAAGTTATATTTCAGGTACAAAGCAGGGTAAATGATTTATGAAATGAAAACATCCTTTTAACATTTTATGAAACAAATGTGAAAAAAAGATTAAACAGTAAAAAAAAAAAAAAACTAGCTAAAGTGAGAAGGGGCGGGAGATAAATAGTCAATTAAGGGCTAAATAAAAAAATGTTATTTAAAAAAAAAAATGTTTTTTTCACACTTGCAGCTGAAAGTATACTGTAGAGCAGATGATGGGAAACGCTAGTCACCTGCATGTAACAGCTGCCACTTGACAATGTTTGATCATTGTAATTAAATAATTATTTCATATATGTCAGTCACTGCTTTAGAAAGCTGTCATAACGATATTTAAAGATACACTAGGATAGATAGATAGATAGATAGATAGATAGATAGATAGATAGATAGATAGATAGATAGATAGATACACACACAAGTTTGGGACATGACGACC
>NW_017306295.1:1619009-1626220 GCF_000935625.1 Nanorana parkeri | reverse complement strand
GATAGATAGATAGATAGATAGATAGATAGATAGATAGATAGATAGATAGATAGATAGATAGATAAACAGACTAGGGCCGTGGTTATCAAACTGTGACCCTATAGTGAGGGAGGGCATATAGGCAACAATATAGGCATCACACGGACAACAAGGTTTAAATGACTCTGAAACGCCTATAGCCTTAGTTTGAGTTTCAGACATTTTAGGTGCAGTTTAGAGGTGCTACACAGTGATTTCTCCAGCTCTTCAAACACTTTTTTTTTATTGAGGGGGGGGAGAGAAAATAATCCCTGGAGTAGCACTCTGCAAACGCGTGCCAAACTCCTTAAAAGTGTTCAAAACACATGTGCAGCAGTGACGTGCGGTACCTTCCATGCCGGGTGAGACATTCCGCCAGCTCTGCTCCCAGCACGCCAAAGCCCCACCCCCAAGCCGGTCACCAAGCTATGTGTGGAGGAGCGAGGGATGAGGAAAGGAGGAGACAGGGAGGAGCCTCCCTGTCCCTCACTTGCTCGTCACTGGTGAGACATGGAGATGTCCTCAAAGTTTTTTTTTTTCTTTTTTTGATTGGACAGCTTGTATCATTGGCGCTTTGCTATTGGTCCACATCATTCACAGAGCTCAGGCCTTTAACACAGAGTAGAGGCTGTTGAGGCTATTGCAGCTCTTGCCTCACTATGTTAGGTTGCACAAGCAGTGGGGAGGCCCGCTGTTGTGCCTGTAATTAACAAGCTGTCAACGGTGTCTCTGCTTCCGCTGTAATTAACAAGCGGCGCTCCGTCCATGACAGGTAAAACAGCGGGGAGGCTTTCCCTGCTCTGTAACCTGTGACAAGCCGCTCTGAATGGAGAAAAAGCTGTCAGCTTCAGTATTATGGACCACCTAGTATTATGGATCAAAAAGCTGTCAGCTTCATACTTGAAGCTGACAGCTTTTTGATCTATAATACTAGGTGAGGCTCTGCCGTTCCTACCTCCCCTAACTGCATGTCCCTTATGTGCAGTGCACATCCATTGACTTGAATGGAGGCATTCGACAAACTTTTCATATTGTAATACCTGTCAAACGTTGCAAGATCAAAATAAATGTGAAGCAATGCAAAGGTGCTGTGTGTACTAAACTCGTTCACTATTCATGTAAAGAACAGGCATTTACTTAGCAATGCATTTAGAACATGAAGCAAATGCCGGTTTTTTATGCCTGTGTGTGAGAGCAGATTCTAGGAGATGCTTGATACATAGGGGGTGATTTACTAACCTAAACACACGCACGCACCAGGTGCGTGTGATTTTTACACAGCAAAGCGTATTTATCAACCAAAAAGTCTCTATAAGCATATTTTCACTAATGCCATATATGGAAAAATCATGCACATGATGCATATATAATGCTGCTTCACAGTTTAGACAAAAATGGTTAGCTCATGCATTTACATTCCTGCATTAATCAGCGCAAGCAACACAATGTAGAGCTAATTTACACAACAACACCTTGCAATTCTTCTGCCGTTCCTACCTCCCCTAACTGCATGTCCCTTATGTGCAGTGCACATCCATTGACTTGAATGGAGGCATTCGACAAACTTTTCATATTGTAATACCTGTCAAACGTTGCAAGATCAAAATAAATGTGAAGCAATGCAAAGGTGCTGTGTGTACTAAACTCGTTCACTATTCATGTAAAGAACAGGCATTTACTTAGCAATGCATTTAGAACATGAAGCAAATGCCGGTTTTTTATGCCTGTGTGTGAGAGCAGATTCTAGGAGATGCTTGATACATAGGGGGTGATTTACTAACCTAAACACACGCACGCACCAGGTGCGTGTGATTTTTACACAGCAAAGCGTATTTATCAACCAAAAAGTCTCTATAAGCATATTTTCACTAATGCCATATATGGAAAAATCATGCACATGATGCATATATAATGCTGCTTCACAGTTTAGACAAAAATGGTTAGCTCATGCATTTACATTCCTGCATTAATCAGCGCAAGCAACACAATGTAGAGCTAATTTACACAACAACACCTTGCAATTCAGGGCAGGGCTTTGCACAGCACACCTGCTGGGTGTGTACACTCTACAAAGGTGTTTAGATTCCACCCATAGATCATGCTGGGAGGGAACACACTAGAGGTGTATACATGTTCGTGGTGTGTTTATAAGGTTAGTAAATCAACCCCTTACTGTATGTCTTGCAGTGCATGCTGAACACACTCATCAACCATAAGTGGTTAAGCAATATATTAGCAGTCTTATACCCAACCAACAACCAGCAAGGTAGCCAGGTTAATTTTTGTTTGTTAAACTCAGATGCCTGTGTTGAATATTTTACATATACAATTTCTGTTTTGTTGATTTGTTGTGTTAAAGGAGAACTATAGGGTTAGGGCTTTTCCCCATAGTTCTCCTAAGTGTAACGGGAGGACACAAACTAGCGTCCTCCCGTCACCCTAAGCTACAGCTCGCGGTCTACTAAGACGCCGCAGCTGAAGCGGATCCCGACAATTATGTCTGAATCCGCCCAGCTGTGTGAGTGACAGCTGGCTCTGCCTATCTAGAGGCAGAGCCAGCTGTACCCGCCCCCCCCTCCGCCGTCCGTTCCACCAGTCAGTGCTGGAAAATCGAAGCGGGTAGGGGGGAATCCAGTCCCTCCCCTGTCACGGCAGAGAGCCGTGACAGGATCGAGAAGTGAGCGAACGCCGGTATGTGTTCCCTCACTTCCCGATCTACTGAGCCGACCTGTGACAGTCTCATTGAAAAGCACTCACCTCATAGTTCTCCTTTAATATATTTTATAACATACAAAGAACAACAGATGCTTTGAAATATTGAACCTCTAATATTTCACAAAAAAACAGCCAGGGTGTATGATGATTTATATCTCTGTCCATTTCATCAGAAATCGAGGCACAGCTTGCTACCTGATTCTGACTCAAGCAGCCAATGGATAAAATGTGAGGTTTCTTAATCTAAAACAATAAGTTTACCAGAACATCAACCACCAACCATTACAGAAGAGCTTAACAGCTTTTTGTGATTGGATATAGAGCTTTAGAAATAAAGCGATCATTTATACAGTCTAACAAGCATATCGTAAAAGTAGCACTGCTATTACCTCCTGTAGGTGACAAGCCGTATGTGAACTTTTTTGCATCTCGTATGTTGTTTGGAGAAACTTTCACAAGTTGATTTTGCTGCCAAACTTTTATTTTGCTGGAAAACCCAATAATGTTGAAATGATCATCGGGTCTTAAGTCCCGAAGAATAGTAAATAAAGCATCTTGCGTCTGCAAAGAAATCATTTGTTATGCAACGTTAAAACATGAGGACATATTTATAGACATTCACCAAACATTCACAGGTGGTTATTCATTCCCTGTCTTTTATAACACATGCACCAGTAAAATTCACCCACACTGAATGTCACATTAACTGCTTTAGAAAAATGTAGTGTCTGGATCTGACACTACAAAACATTGCTGATATTGAATTCAATTGTATGCATTTTAAGGTAGTAGTATTTCAGCTTTTAAAACTGGCATATCTTTAAAACTTGCAAGTTAATGTGAAGCATGGGGCTGCTCTTGTTGTGCAATAAGAGAAGTAATATGTGGATATAAACTGGACAACCTTACTCCCTGGTTGGGTTCTATGTTCAACATATTTGTTTTTGTGTTTTCAGTCCAGCAAGTGTCATAAATCCAAGCACACAACTGTAGATTGTTGGAGATGGTAATTCTACACGACTGCCTTGCTCTGACTTTTTCTTAATCTGCTCAGCTGTCTATTTTTCTCTCTACCCAGCTGCTTTCTTTTCCTTTTGTTTTGGTAATTCGTGTTCTCTTTTTCTTCTTCATGGTCTGTTCTAATTTAATTTCTTACAAAGCCATTTCAGACAGTGATGCTCATTTTCCAACTAAGTTAAACACATTCTCAAAGCCATTCTCCAACATTGTGTTTTGCAGTTGACTGCTACCCAATACTAATGACACTCTTGTCTTCAGCAGAGCATACGCTAAGAAAGATAACTAAGGGCCACAGCGGCTGCTCATGGACAACACTTTGAGATCCAATGAAAACGTACAGCAAATTGCAATCAAATATTCATTAACATCCATCCCGGATCAATTATATTTAGTTCAGGACAGCAGGAAAATCTAGTCATCTGGCTAGTGTAAATTGCTGATTACTATTATGTACAGTGGTGATAAGACTACATCATTGTAGATATTGGAGCATATTATTATAAAAGTATTACACATGTTGTATGTGTTATACATGAATTCCTAAAGCAGCCAGTACGCATAAGATATACAGGTGAAACTCGAATAATTAGAATATCGTGCAAAAGTAATTGCAGTAAGTGCTGCAAAAGGGGCCCAAACCAAGTACTGAGTACATATGCATGCTTGTACTTTTCAGAGGTCCGATATTGTTCTATGTATAATCCTTGTTTTTTTGATTGCATGTAATAATCTACTTTTTTGAGGTTGTGGATTTGGGGTTCTTGGGGTTTTCATGAGCTGTAAGCCATAATCATCACAATTATGACAAATCACGGCTTGAATTATCTTGCTTTGCATGTAATGAGTCTATCTCATATATTAGTTTCACCTTTTAAGTTGCATTAGCGAAATAAATGAACTTTGCACGATATTCTAATTATTCGAGTTTCACCTGTATATCACCCAAATAGGTCAAATTCACTTGGACTTGGAAATGCTTTGATACTTATGGACATTGCACAATCTGTGTAGATTTCGCCTGGAAAACCAGTCTAAAGGAATCAGAAAGGTTGGATCTTCCTACTGATAACTATATTTCCACTGAGATAAATCCTGTACCTCAGATGTCTGCTCAGTGCATACTAGGACACTTAGCTGTTAAAAATGTCTAGGTTTATAAAAATGCTTGGCACAAAATAGTTGCTTGGACATTCTGACCTCCTTCTTATGGCCAGGGACACCTAAAAGAAGAACTCCAGGAAATGTTTTCATTAAGCCTTGCAGTGGGGCTACCCCTGAACCTCAAGGGTTAACTGCTCATTTGTGTCTACCTTATGGAAATATACCCCCAAAGCTCTGAGCTGAGTTCTTCTTAGACCTGTCATTCCAACATGTTTCCCCCTCCTCTGCAGTGGTCTAAGGTCCTGTAAATCATCAACATCTATACACAGTGTATAGATGTGAGGATGCTGAGGAAGATTCCAATGCTGCAGTGAGGGAGAGACAGGCTGGAGAAAGCACTGTGACAGCTGGACAGCTTGGAGTTTTGGGTTAGTATATCATTGTTATTTTAGCACCTAGACACAAATAAGCACTTAACCTTTGCAGAGCGGTAGTAGCCCCGCTGCAACAGTGAAAAATAAAAATTCCTGGAGTTCTTCTTTAAAGTAGACATATCAGGAAAGAATCATTAGGCCTCCCTTTTTTATCTTTCCTTTTGAGAATGCAAGTTGCCTGGCTGGCATGCTCACCCTCTTACTTCAATACTTTGAATCACAAACGCAGAACAAGCCTGCATAAAATGATTTCTCACTTTTATACAACTCTCCTGATCATACATACCTGTTCAGTGACTGTGAACATGTGCTGGGAACTAGTATCTTCTGAAGGAGGTCAGCAATGAAAACCCCCCCTTGTCTTATGAAAGGCTTACTGTAAGATAGTCCTGCACATCACACTGACAGATCAATGATTAGATCTAATAAAAGTATGTAAAACCTGTGATTTTTGGGATGCATGTGGCCCTCTCACTTTTTCTTTTTTTTCTGTGGTTTAGGAATTTGAATTGAATGGAGCCCTCCGCTGTTTTCCAGCTGATAAGCTTGCACTGCCTTCATAATACTGCAGCTGAATACTTCTTAAAATGTTTTAAGGCCCCTTTCTTTGGAATAAAGTGTTGCTATAATATTATAGTGCCATTTTTTTTCTGGAAGTAAGTAGTTGTCTACCCTTACAGATTCATTCTACTGTGTTGGACCCAATGTTATGAGTTTGACTTGCTTGATCTAATATAATATGGCTATTATGCAGCCTTACTACAATTAAAGTGACTAGTATTTAAAGTATATCTAAAGCCATTTTTTATTTTAGATAGAGTAGGCAACAGTTCAGATCCCTGGCATGTTTTTTGCCATGTTTTTCCCTCTCAAGAGATTATCCTTTACTTACTGTTCTGTAAACAGAGCAGGAAGTAAGATGAAATCACCTCCATTTATGCTCTTGTGGAAACTCAAAATTTGGGATTTTCTCTCACTTTCAGTCCTGGTAATAGTGGTTACCAGATCATATAAAGTGATTCTTCCCAATGATGGCAAAAAAACCTGACATGAGTTCTAACCCTTCTACCTAAAACTTAATAATTTTTGGCTTTAGTTACACTTTACTACTGTGTATACCCATTACATTTCCCTTATCTCTAAATGTATAATGTTTCTGCCAAATTTAACAGCTGGAGGCTGATCTGTGCCATAAGTGACCTTTGTAATATAAATGAGACTGTTGTCATTAATGAACAGTGAATATAAACATTACGTCAGTATTATAAGAACAATCTATGAGCAGCCAAACAGTGGCTAGTTTTAGAACATGCCGAACATTTCTAAATGAGTATGTCATATTATATCAGCTCAATTCAGAACTGTTCAGTCTTAAAATTATGCATTTTTCATGTTTACATATTCTGACATGTTGATTACTTTTTGCATAAAAATATTTACCGACTATTAACTATAAAATTCAGTTACTATTTTAAAAAGACCCAGTGAAAAATTTAAATACTTTCATGGTTTTATTTGGTGATTTAGAATTTGTTTCTTTTTTATGAATAAATACTATTATCAATTCACAGAGCCATTCACCCAGGAAACTCTGTGAATGTTCGTTCTGTGCAAATGGTGGAAAAACAAAAATTCTTAGTATAATTCTTCCCATGTCGAATGTAATACTATAAAAATACTGCATTATGGCTACTAGAGGGTGCTGATACATATCTATTGTTTTATCATGTACAGTTTCACAATTCAGACTGCGGAACACAAAAATAACCAACAAACTAAAAGGGTTCTCTATAGAGAATAGTTTATAATAGTGATCATATATCGGACACATTATATTGTTATTAGAGAATACCTATAAAGATTTAGATGCTTATTCATTCAGTGTGAGTAAAGTGGAGGTGGAAAGATATTTTTCGTCTATTG
>NW_017306295.1:1577541-1618996 GCF_000935625.1 Nanorana parkeri | reverse complement strand
TCCCTTCAAGGCCCATTTACAATTACTTGTGTAGCACACCCCTTACAGAGCAGCATACAGTAATAAAGCTATGGACCCTGTGTTTCCTCCACGATGCACCTCTACAACAAATACACAGGACACCCTGAGATAGGAAAACCACAGTGCTAGGATCGATTACTATGGGTTACCGCAACTCAGTAATCTTCTTGTCTAGGGATATTTTCATCCACTTCGCCCACTTACCACCCTCCATGGTGATTGATTAACCATTTGCTGACCGGGGTGTTAAACCCCCTTCCTGGCCAGGCCATTTTTCAGATTTCAGCGCTGCAGTACTTTATTTAATCATTCAACGCTATACTGAAAATAATTTTATACCATATTTTGGGGACAGATGGAGCTTTCTTTTGGTGGTATTTAATCACTACTGGGATTTTTATTTTTTACTATATAATGAAAAAAGATCAGAACATTTTGAAAAAAAACTGTTTTCCCTATGTTATGCTATGAAACATTTATTATCACCCCAATTTTTTGGTAAAATATAAAAGACAGAGTCACGTCAGGTAAAAAGGCGTGCGTCTTTGAAATCGCAAAAAAATACAATGCCTAAAATTGTCCATAAGCGACTCTTTAAGAGCTTTTACTGCTCATTAGTTTACAGTAGTGTTATCAGTGATTAATGGCCCTACAATTATTACTCACACTCCCATGTTCGTGACGATATGTAACCCGACGCATATTTACGTTTATATGTGCGTACATGCCAAGACGGGGGACTTACATTTTTTTTCTTGGTGTTTTTTTTTTTTTTTTTACATATGAGTCTTTAATTTTTTTTTTTACACTTAAATGTATTGCTATCACATAGGGGGCTCTGTACACAGTGTTTGGCATACTTTATTCTAATGATGTCAGGTTGGTTTGCAAATTACCTTGGTATTGTTCCAATAATAAAACTAGTGCGAAAAAGTAACATTTGAAGTCTGCGAGTTTCTGTAATTATAAACTTTTCAGAAATCCCTTCTCCCTCTGATTAGCATGCTTGCAGGAGATAAAGTATTAACATATTCTTTTTACCCAGCTGAATGTGAACACAAAGGATTACTTGTAAGACAGTGTCTGATGTTCCACAGTTCTACCCATGAACTGCAGCCAAATTCAGATCTTCTTTAACAAGGAAAAATCACTTGATTCAAATCCACCATCTAAATGGCACTTCAGTAATAGAGAAAAGAACAATGTAATGCATCAGTAACCACTTTCTTTAGCACACTATAGAACAAAATTGATTTTAGTCAATGTACCCAAATCATCTGAGAGTTAATAACATAAGTATTGTCTTTTTGTGTCAGGAGTCTGATGTTAAAGTATAATTAATCCTTCCAGAAACATTTGTAATGTGAAATTAGAATTGAATACCTTTTTTCCCTCAATTTCTTTTTCAAACTTATGATTTGATTGCTTTTTTGAGCTGTGTGTTGGCTCAGCTCACAGGCTCCTTCTGCCTGTTTACAGATCACCTGCGTCTCTGTTTCATCAAGCCGTGACATGGCAGCCCAGAAATGGCAGGTGGTGTAGTTGTGAGACAAGCTCTGCAGTGGCAATGTGTGTCCTAGGGTGACAACACTGCTGCTGCTGCAAAAACACACAGGAGTGAGTGTTGCCACCCTAGAAGTGGAAGCTCTCCTTTCCATTGTGAATGGAAAGGAGCATTACATTTTGCATTTACCTAAAATTGGTGGCCTAGGAGCTAACATTAAAATAATTCCTAAAACGTGTTACTTAACCCTTACTTGTACTTCCCTAAACCTAAAGAAGAAGTATCAATAGAACTTAAAATGCATTATTAAATCCCGGAGCGGACCAAGTTCATATAGTCCTTTGGTCCCACTGTGATTCGTGCTGTGGTTGGGAAATAAAAGCACAATTTTTTCTATTTGTGCTGGCTGTAAGCTTGCAGATAGAAGCCTTCTTATAGAGGGAGCTACAGCACAGGACTGTAGACACAGTCCTCTCTTCATTCTCATCCCCTGAGTCTGCAATAGCCCATATTTCCTGTATTGTATGCCTCTTTCCTCCACAGCAACACATCAATCACCTCTGCCAAAAAATTATTATTATTATTTGCACCTACTGAACTGTCTGTATGTGTTTACTCGTCTTGTTCATTTACACCACACATAACTATGCAGCATGTGAGGTGTTTATATACCACCAACAACTTACACAGTGCTTTTACATACTGTACATTTACATCGGTCCCTGCCCTCAAAGAGTCTAAAGTCCCTATCTCATATGCATACATACACACTAGGGCAGATTTAGATAGGATACAATTAACCTTGCATCATGTTTTGTGGTTGTGGGAGGAAACTGGAAACCCACACAATCACCGAACATGCAAACTCCATTCAGATAGTGTCCTGACTAAAATTTAAACTGGGGGCTACCATAGCTACAAGGCAGAAGTGCTAACCACTAGGCCAATGTAATGCCCATATTATCATTGTAAGTCCCACTGACAGGTTTACTTTCTCATTAATTGTCAGCTACTTTGCGGATCAGCTCTAACAACTTGTATGCAAAGAGGCGAGAGACGCAAGTGAGTGGCCATACTATGTCAGCCTTTTTAATAGGTTGCAAAGTCTGCGCAGTATTTATCATGAAATGAAAAATAGTGTATTATTTCAGAGATAACAGCCAGAAGTATTGTTCAGGCTCCATGCGCAGTATGTAAGCAGCTTCAGTAGGCTGCATTTTCAGCAGAAGACACCAGACAGCTTTTAATCAAAAAGTCTACATTTGAGTGTAATTATTTCACATAAAAAGCATGGAATATAAGCCCTTTTACTATGCTGCATTTTGACAGGGATATGTAGCTTTTAATTAAGACATGGACATTAAAGTGTATTATTTCACAGAAAAAAAGTCAGCACACTATTGTACTGACTGCATGCACAGTATTTACACACTTTTACTATGGAATGTTTTGACAAGGAGACACCAGAAAATGTTTACTAAAGAATTAACACTAGAGTGTGAATTTTATTACAGAAAAAGCCAGCAAACTATTGTACTGACTGCATGCACACTATTTACACACTTTTACTAGGCCGCATTTTGACAGTGAGACACCAAAAAACTTTATTCAAGAAATCAACATTAGAGTGTAAGTATTTCATAGAAAAAGCCAGCAAAATATTTTACTGACTCCTTGCACAGTATTTAAGCACTTTTACTAGGCCACATTTTGACAAGGACATGTAGGCCTTTAAACAAGAAATGGACATTAGAGCATATTATTTCACAGAAAAAGCCAAACATTCAGTACTTTTTAAAACTCTACTGACTACTGGATGCCTATTGGGCTCAGATTGCTCTTTTAAATAAGTTCTGGGAGAGAAAAATATACTCTTCCCATCACATAGAGCCAGCACAGGACACTGCAGGTGTCACACACCAGCTCTATATTTTCAGAGCTAAGCAATCATGTAACAGCAGAGAGCAGCAATTGTCAGTCACCGCTCCCCACAGGGACTCCCCCCTCCCCTTCCTGCCTCCAGAATTCATTGGAGGGACATACAGGGGTGGGGGTGCGCACAGATGGCTCTGGCTCTAGAGAGGCAGAGCCACCTGTAAGTCAGGCATTCAGGTGTATCCTGACAATATTGTCAGTATCCATCAAAAAAAAAATAGGTTTTGCTCTACTTCTCTTTTAAGTGTTCTCCACACAACTATATTGTCAGTAAGCCTTTAGCACCTGTGTTAATAGCAAAGAACAACAATAGTAATCATATTTAACAATTCTAATGCTAATAACTAAGTTGTGAATTCAGAAAGGTATAAGCATAAAGCATGAATCACTAAATGGTGTATTTTACAGCACACTACTGCAGCTCATGTGCTTGGCTTCTAGTAACTCCTGAACGCCATCAAAGTTTAATGGCACCTTAAGTAGAGGACAAATGCTGTTTCGGGAATTTTTCATTTTGAAATTAGCATTGCTGTTTACTCAGCAGCAACCATGCCGTTTCTTTGGCACCGCTTAGAGCAGTTCCCATTGGAAAGGAGCCATTTGTGTGATTAGAGAGCTCAAGTCTTCTGCCAGCTATTCTAAACTACTGAGGAATGTTTTCTTAGGGTCAAGGACTGTGCTTCTTATCTGGCTCTGAAGGAAACACAAAAACCTTTGCTTTATAAGTAGTCACAATAGTATTTCAGGATTCACACAAAGATGCGTAAGAATGGGGCAGAAGTGAATCAAGTAATGAAGGTTTACTATGTTCATTAAAAATACTGTAGTCAGAAAGATGTTCTAGTTGTAGGATATACATTATTTAGATCCATTGTAAATAAACACTTAATCGGCCCATGAATATGTACCACTGCAGCCTGACTCTACAATGTTCAATGACCAAATGTCAAATGGTGACATCTATTTCTTTTTTTTGGTTACTTAGCTTCAGTCATTTTACAGTTGCACAACCAAAGTACTGAGAACAACAAACTAAATCTAATTAAAACTTTCCAAGGACAGCCTTTCTTGTGAGTCATATAATGAATTTTATTTGCACATTTAAAATCTCCTGAGTAGAAAAGACGGGAAAAAAAAGCCTTCCTTTCAAAAACAATTGTTCTCTGTTCGCTCATTATAAAGCCATATGGTATTCAACCCCATGTAATGTAATTGTGACTTAAAGTGACTCTGACATGATAAAAGTGTGATGTAGCTGCCATTACTGGTCAATTTCCAAAAATGCCTGTGTGTCTGGCTTCAAAACATTTGCATCACAAACCCAGGACATGTACGCTGTAATGAGGGTCAGAAAAGTGTCTGAATACCTGATCTCTATACTTGTTCCAGGTCAGGGATTCAGAAAGCATTGGAGCCAAAACATCAGCAATCGTGGCTTATATGGCTTTGTCATGGCAGAGTCACTTTATGGGACATTAATGGAGACTGTGCCAAATGACAGTGGATATGTTTCTAGGTCGACAAACATTTTACACTTGTGCAATGTGGGAACATGCACCAAAATCCATGCATTACTGTGTTATCACAAAGTACCTGCTCTGTGTGTGCACTGTTCAGTAGGAGGCTTAAAGGAACAATGTTCCACAGACCATGTGTTATTATAAAAAGGTAATGTGTGGGTTTTTGGTCTGATGTGGCGAGTAAGCATAAAGAATGGGCTTCCTTTACATGGTGCACATTAACGTGTGACACAACACACAATAATGCACCACAGGAGATCCATTCCTACTACAAATAGGGTAGTATGGATTTGTGGATACCAATTCTGATTCTGCTTTAAAGCCTATCTCTAGTTAAAAAAAAAAAACTTGTAGTGGAGCTACCCCTGCACTGTTAACTGCTTGTTTTTGTCTTGGAGTCCTTTGTAAAGGACTTTTTCATACCTGATCCCCCTTACTGTTGGTTTCAAGACCAACATCTGCAGGATCTCTTCCCTTTCACTTCGGCAGTCAGGGGCCTGCTGACGTCATCATGTACAAATCAGGGCCCAAAGCCCTGCATTATATTGAGGGCACTGAAGGGCAATCCGCAAGCTGGAGTAGCTGGAGCGAAGGGGAGAGAGGTGAGCACTGAGGGGGAGCAGGGATCAAGTAAGTAAAAGTCCTCTTCATCATACCACTAGACATAAACAATGGTTCACTTCAACGTCTAGATGATTTTAGCTACACAAACTGGTGGGTTTAATACAAACAAGTTTACAAATATATAACTTCAGATGAATCTACTTCACCTGTCTATGTATCTCTTATTTTGCCCTTCCTTGTTTGGATTTACATTGTTTTGGACATTGGAATTTGTTGTTTCTGCTGTTGGTGCATATACAACTCATTACAGGTGTCACTTTAATAAACAGCCTACACTAAATGGGAAGAAACTTTGTAGTCATATTCAATAAATTTTCAACTTTTGATACAGTTAGTAAATTTCAATCAATGATAGATCCACCCTCTACTCCAATACATCCCTAGTTTATTCTCTTGTATAAAGTCTATCTAGTACGACTAGGAAATTCCACTCTTGTATGACATTAGTAAGTAAGCCCATTTTTCTTTATCTGTTAAGTATGATGAACTGTATTTCAAAAGCTTCCTAGTTGTAGTTCAACCATTTCTTGTTCCAATCTTTAATTCACACTGCAGCTAACATGTACTAGTACTGTAAGAGTAGCAAGTGTTATGCTGGTCAGGTCCAGAGGCATCTGACCTTTTGAACACAAATATTCACTGAAAGTTGGGTTATTTCCAATTATAACATATAAGGAAATAGAGGGAAGCACAGAGTTATCTCCATTAAACTCTGCAAAACAAACCTATCACCCATCAAAATCTTCTAACCAAGTGAATGATATTATGTTTCCCATGGACATTTTCTGTGCTTTAACTTTGATATACCTTGAAAAAAATTAGCACTGAAGTTGATGGGAAAGTCACATGTTCCAGCCTGCGTTACCAAAAACTGACAAGACTGTGGGAGCTTCTTGCATGACGGATGGAATGGATTGTCCATGCCACTGAAGTGCTGAATTTCTTCCAGCTGCAGACACAACATGTTAATAAGCAAACCTTATCCTAGCTATCAGTAAGGAATGCTAAAGGATAACATGAACAATAATTATTTTACCTAACAATTAAATGTTTAATTTCTTCAACAGAGTGCTCCCACCAATCAACATGCTCAGTTATTCTCACCTGTTTCATTTTAGTTCCAACCATAGAAGCACTTGTATCAATCACAAAAACCACATTCTTTGGCAGAGGAGGTAGGTCAGTGGGTGCAAAATAATGCACAAAGTATCCATTTAATACCTGGAAGAAATTAGCAATGTATTGTGAGCAATTCACACTCTCATTATCTAACTATTTCTACTATGAATCTTTAGAGCTTGTGAAGGCTTTTTGGTGGCCACAAAAGTAACAATTCTCCAATTAAAGCAGACCTGTACTCAAATGTTAACATAAAGCTAGGTTAGAAGTCTTTTTAAGGTAAAGCCTAATAAAAAGGCTGTAAAAATTTTCATTTTTCTGGAGAACATGTTTTTTTAGATTCTCTTTGGTGCTGGCCACATTCCTAAGGGTTTAGGCACCTGATCATGGGATTTCTGTTGAAGGGGAATCATAGTTCAGCACAGACCACATGACCAAATAATCTGGCTTTCAGATAGGTGACCAGCAGTAAAGTGAACCTGGAGCAACATTGTCTCCAAGAAATGTGAGTATTATAGTGTTTCTTTTACTCATTATTTCAAGAGCATCAACAATTGAACATATGTCCTCTTTGAGTTATTAGGTGATGTAAACAATCAAAGCACTCTGAGATCATCATTCATCACTATCTAAATTAATCACCCTTATTCTCCTCTAGCAATTGATATCCAGCTAGAGTATGTAAACATTTACTTTAATTGTCTGGTAATCAGTTTTAAATGCCTTGCTACTGGCCTTTTGTATTCAAAACCTAAAAATATAATCACAATTAAACAATAAACCAATTGCAAAAAAAAATGTAGTAATGCATTACCTTAATCATGCCCGTCTTTGCAAGAATGTGCTGTGAATTAAGGTAGAGTAGGAACCTGATGCACTGGATTATAAAAGAACTGTTTGCATGCTCTGCAAAATTTAGTTTTATGAATCCGTACCTGAATGTCACCAATGCTAAGCTCTCTTCTTGCATCGTATCGAACCACAAAATCACCTAGATTCCCATTTTGAGTGATCTTTGCTTGCTGAACCACACTGGGTTCAAATGTTATTCTTGCAAAATTTTCTGTCTGGTTAATAATCGTTGATGGAGGAGGGGAGATATCATCTATTAAGTGAAAGAGCACATGCCAAATGCTTAGTGGTTGATTACTTTCAGACGGTGACAAATTATACTACAAACAAAGCCTAGAAATTTTAGTATGGTAATCATTCTGACATGGACACACATTTTTCTTCACTATGCAATTATAAAAACAAAGACAAAATCTGTTGTCACAGTGACCTCAATCAACAGTTCCATGTTTGTGCTGATTTTAGCAGTGTTACAGTGCTGAGAAACATGTAATAGGATTTGGGCAACAGCCTGTCTAGTCTCATAGATACAAAAATGCTCTGTAGTATATTTTTTTATAATAGAGATTCTTTAAAAATGTGTGCTTTTTTTAAATCATACAGTGTGCTGTCACAGCTTTTGTAGGAGAATGCAATGCATAGTCATAGTTAATATTGGTATTATTGCATATTATGTATAGTATAGTTAGTTTCATATGCTGCCATCTTGTGGTCGTTATGTTTATTGCACCTCTTTTCTGTGTTCTATTGTTAGATACATAGGGGTCTATTCACTAAGCTGCCGTAGGCAGCCGAGTGAATGACAGAACCGAAATTGAAGTGAGCCGAACACTGTTCGGCTATTCACTTCAGGCTGGTACGGCTGAGTTCAGCCGTATATCGGCTGAAATCAGCCGTACATCGGCTTGCTTCGCATGGCTTCGGGTCGGCCGAACATGCTCAGCATGTTCGGCTGATCCGAAGTGCAGAAGGAGTTCGACTCAGCCGATCCAACATCTGGATCGGCTGAGCCGAACCTCCGGCAGGCTTCTCACTGCTGTTCGGCCTATTCTTATAGATGCAGAACAGCAGTGAGTGAATAGCGGAATGCCCATTCGGCTCGGCTGTTCTGCTCGGTCCCTCAGAGGTACCGAGCAGAACAGAAAAATAGTAAAAAAAGTTTTAAAAAAGTAAATAGAAAACGATTGTGCAGAGCTAGCAGTGACAGCTAGCTCTGCCCAACAGTTTTCTATTGTTCGGCGGTTCTGCTGCCCTAAAAAAAAAAAAAAATCTCCCAGGTGCTCTGGGAGCCTTCCACTCCCGGCCGCCCAGGAGAGAAACACTGATTTTTCTTTTTTTTTTCTTTATTCTGACTGTGAGGTGTCTGAGGTGGCTTGTCCATTGTATGCTAAGAAAGCTTATCAGATAAATGCAATCTTCAAACTTCAGTCCCAAGTCTTTCTATAAGGACAGATCACTGTGAAGGGGCTAAGAAGAACCTGGAATCAGCCATCTTGTCTGATTTAACAAGACATCTAAGCAGTGAGACTTTTTTTTAAGTATTTTTTTTAGTATGCTGTGTGAACAGGAACGCATAACGAACATATGAGGGGGTTTTCTCTAATTTGACTGCAAAAGTGGAAATACACTTTAAGAACAATGTAACTGTTAACAATCATGAGAGACAAAGAGCACGTAAAGTTATCAGCTGACAAGATTTCTGGCAAGATCAAGAGGTAACTTTTTAACCTATGAAACAGATATAACAAAATACATAAATGCTATATTTTTTGTTAGGGTGTCTGCATAATAAATTCCTGTTAGATTAAAATATACATCAACAGTATAACCTACAAAGCTACATTTCGTATGTACCTTTTATAAATACATACAAACAAACAAAATGAAAACATTAACATATATAGATAACATTATTTGATAATTTATAAATAAGTAATATTATTGCTCCTTGCTGCAGTGACCTTACCAGGTGGTAAAGTAGATCTAACCCTAAGTGGCTTACGTTTAGTTTGCTAAAGCCTATTGTATAACAAACAATTTTAATGTTGTTCTGTTTATTTAGTCCTGTTTTCACAGGACTATCTTTTTTGCACTTTAGTATTTCTCCATCCCCTTTCAACCATTTTCTGTACACATGCATTCACTCCAGCGTTGGTTCCACATCAACCAACTGGACTGGCATCCTTATAGTGACAGCAGTGGGGTTATGCGTGCACAATATTGGCATGGCCACTTGTAGCCAACATCACCTTTGGGACACAGCTGTCACCCCATAACAGGAAGTGCCTGTCCAAGGACCTTCATGGCTGGATCTCCACAATTCTTTTACTGAAAGGTTTACAGAGACTGAAAACAACTTTTTGAAGTACAATAACATGTTAAATATAATTTTAGAGATGGAAATGTAATGATCGGATTTAGAGCTGCTTTAAATAGCAGATTGAATTGTGAGTAATTAAAAAGCTGCACCTGTGTAAACAAGGGTGGTCCCTTTAGGTGCTTCCAGGCTGTTTTACATGCTCACAATGATATAGAGCTCAGAAACAAAGTCCCTCTGCAGTATCTCTTGTTTCCTTTCTTGTAATCAAGTGCCTAGTGCATAATAGATTGTGTTTGTAATAAGAGGAGTGATTCAACAACCATATTTATCATAGTACATTGCCTGAAAAGGAGATTTGTGGCCTTAATTTTCCTTTGACTGCCAGAAAGTCATATGAGTGTTGATCATGGCTCACATTTCTGTATATTTTAAGAAACACTTAAAAAGCTAGTTCCTTTACTATATGTGACACCTTGACATATCTGCATGTCCGGACTCCAGTCCAGTTCCTCTGTTTAGACTGATAGCAAGGCCAAACAACGACCCATTGTAAGAAAGAGTACAGTACTGTGTTTAAAAAGTGCAATGCTACTTCCACACGATAAGTACAAAGGAAGTATATTTATGGAAAACCAAACTATCTGTTCCTATGAATGTTTGTTATTGCAATGTTACTGCATGAAAGCCACCTACGTATCTGCTCCAAAGAGTACACAATTCTATTATTGTAGGAAATAATTATCTGATGAGAACTCTAAATGTCTTTAATTGGCTGCCAAAAAGATCATGCAAACAAGGCGGAATACAAAATAAAACATCATTGGTAGTGAAGTAAGGAGTTCCCTGATTGCTTATTTGATGCATGTACTCATTCTTCTTTTGATGTCAGCAAAAAAAAAGACCAACAGATGCAAATCATTTCTTGCCAGTTATGAGTTTGGGCAAGACAAAGGTATTCTTTATTTTAATTCCCTAGCAGAAAACTAATAAAACAAACTCACTATTCAATGACATACATGCTGTAGTTACAACAACGCTTTTAATACCATCCATCTATTTACTTATTTTGATTTTTTTTTTTTGCTAGTTATATTTAATATGGTGCTTATCTATAGTGGATACTGCTCTCCTCTGGATATTGCAGTGTTTACCCCACAATACAGCCAGTATTTATCATGCCATTAATAAATGTTCAATCTTTTAGTAGTTTTTTAAGCAGTGGTATGACCACCATAGTAAGGTTATACTGCTGCTTTATAAATCGGGCCCTTAGTGTGTGAGTTTAGTCAACAGTTTAACAAAAAAAATCATACTATTGTGCTACTGTGTCCAACAAATCCTACTAATAAATGCCTTTGTTCCCAAGCCGCCCATCCAAATTCTAATCAGTCAGTTTGATATGTAAAATAAGAATGCTCCACCTGACATTGCCTCCATACTTCTTTCTGCCCAAATTGTCTCTGCTTAAAAATCATACCCAGCATCCCCCCGTGTAATGTTAATTAGGGGGCTTTGGGAAGCTATGTTTACCCAGTATTAACCCTGTCTGTACTGTGCTGGCAGATTTTATTATCAGTTGGAAACTAGATTTCAACACTGTCTGTCCTAACAAAGTCTTAAAGATTTAGAGGCATTGTATGTTAATGAGAAGACGCTTAAACTGACCCTCAGTTTCACCATCTACTTTCACTTTCAAACTGCTCACAGTAGCCTGGAATCTGCACAAAGGCCTTGACCAAAGAAACAGCTACAATGTAAGATATATATATATTTTTACATTATTTTTAATTAAGCTATGTAAATAGGAAACACATAACATATAATGTTTTTTTTTTTTTTTTTAGATATGACTGCAAAAGTGGAACTATAATTTAAAGTGTATGTAAACCTTAACATTTTACTTCATTTATTTTGTCTCTTTTGGGCCTTTAAATACACCATTGAAAGTGTTTTGTTATATCTGATAAGTTCAAAAGTTACCTGTTAATCTTGCCGGAAATCTTGTAGCTTATAACTTCTTGTACTCTACGGCTGATTTTTTTTAATCAATTACCTTGTTCTTGAACAGCTACAGAAACAACCCCTCAATGTTATGGAAAAAAAGGAAAGGGACAGAATTGTGTAGTCTAGGACAGGAAGTGTATTACTGGAATGATCACCAGGTAAAAATAAAGGAAAAGAACTTGAAAAAACAATGTAGCCACTATTATTTTTGTGTTAAGATACACTTTAAGGATGTATCTTGTATTAAATTTGCAACATTGTTTTAAGAAATACTGCCGAATTTGCATGTAAATGAACATTGTACATGTGTTGCTGACATGAGCTATAACACACTATATTTTGGGTAATATATTGTGATACAATGATATAACAGTAGCTGACAAACTCTCTGTCATATAATCATCTCCCCAGAGGTCACTGTATCAGAAGCTGTTTCCATAGAAACATAAATCATTTTTTTTGTTGGTGAAGTCAGGAAGTTCTGTGATGGAGGAAATGATCTATTGTGTGACTTTCCAGAATAAACACAATTGTGAAGAGCACATGGATAGGTGTTGTTTCCTGAACTGCTGGTCATTAACAGCCCACACACACCCATTTATAATGAGGCATTAAACCCACTTCTTCTTTGCTGTAGTTTAACAGAACACTGTAATAGTTTTCGGTTAACTTTATGCTCCTTTTTTACTTATGTTTTGAATGTATTGCTTTATTAGAATCTGTATACAATGTTTATTTTACAAGTAAATAGGACAAAAGATTTCTTGAGCACTATGGGTTAGCTTTGAGGCTTAGTTTGTCTGATTGAACCTTTAGACTGAACTCTTCTATGAGGAATGAGTCATTCCATGGATTCATTCACAAATGTGTGTAATAATTTATGCACCAACATCCTGTAAATATGTAATATAACTATGTAAAAATGAATAAAACGATTCCAAAGAACCAACAGGACTTTTCAGGTACGACAATGATACAGATATGGATTGTTGTTGGATTTGCTCTGCATGGTGGGACTAGCTTCTGACCTCAGCCAGCTTCTGTGAGAGAGTATCCTGGTCTCCTATATTGGACATTATTCTCTGCTGATTTCTTTACATGATCACTGGTTAGCCAGTAATATTTGAAGGTGATATAATAGGGGATATGCATGCTTACATGCTCATTATTGTAGTGATACCAATGTCATGCCAATTTTGTTAGTGAGATAAGCTGTATTGATATACAGTGTACAGTATCTCTCTGGATGGATGGCCTTGAGGTGGTCCTTAATGCATGACCGCTGAATGCTCCACCTTTGGCACTGAACTAAAAGGGATGAGATGAGAATTTAACACCACATACTGTACCATTATTACCTACTCTGGTTTCTGTTCTTTTCAATTTCATCTCTCAATTTTGACCGAATCCTGAAGAAGCGGTTACCCACACTGCAAAATGCGTTGATTCATTAGACGGTTTAAACCCCCAGACTACAGTGATGCTTATAAATTTTCCAATATACTGTATGGACTGCAATGTAATATACGTGGACGTGGATAAACTCTGTGCTGAGAAGCGATTCCGACAATACTGCCTGGATCCTCCTCTGCTATTTAGTGACAGCAGTTTGTAGGCGCTGCTGCGTGTTCATGAAAACCTGTGCAGACGCTCAGGGCACATCCTATCAGAGTTTATTTATGTCAAGTCACAGGTCTATGAACACTTGCACATCCATCCCGCAGTATGACTTTCGTTCCCCCCTCCCCTCTTTCCTTCACGCTGCTGCCTCCTGACAATACACATACCACATCGGCACTAAGACTGGCATTAAGACTGAGTGTTATTCTCCGTCCTCGCGTCCTCACCCCCTTCCCCTCTGGTGTCTTAGGACATACACAAGGAGCAGAAGAGATAAAGACAGAAAAGGGAAGGAGGGTGAGGACACAAGGACAAACCTGTACTGACGGTCTTAGAGCTGATATGTTATGTGTATTATCAGGAGACAGCAGTGTGGAGTAGAGAGAGGAGGGGGAAACGAAAGACAAATTGCAGGATGGATGTGCAAGTGTTAACTCTGATAGGATGTGCCCTGATCTGCTGCTCTCTACAAGTTCTCATGAACGCGCAGCAGTTCCTACAGGCTGCTGTCACTCAATGGGAGAGGAGGATCCTGACAGTATTGTCGGGATAGCTGCTCAGCACAGAGCTTAGCCCCAGCCAGTATATTACATTGAATTGTGAGCTCATGGTGCATTTTTGATTACAGGAGTACAGCAAAATGTATTCCTGTATTATAAGGAAACTAAAAATGCAAAAAAAGGTGCACCCCATAGTTCTCCTTTAATATTAAATATTTCTTATAATTTCATATTTATATGAAATGTTTCTTACTAACAAAAAAAATTTTTTTTAAATGTATTTTTTTTTAAAGTTTGCACAAAATCATGATATATTCCCTTTAACAGGACCAGATTTACATCTAGAAATATTTTCCTAAAATGATTCTGATGTCATTAATGTAATGATGTCTTCTAACATAGATTCTGGCACCTTGGGGTTATGACAGGTTAATGACATCATGTATGTGTGTACATGTATATACAGTATATGTAATCCAGTACTCACCAGTTTTACTTTTCTGCTTATTGTTTTGGAGTGGCAGAACCTCTAGGGAAGTGATCCCAGATGCTTCCAGAATATTGATCTCCACCAATAGGCGGCCGACTAACTGCTGTGGACGGACACTGATAACATGCTCATACATTCCAAGACGTCTTTGAAGCAGCTCCTCATACATGAGCAGAAAAACCGCTTTGTCTCTTCCAGGAATGAATGCTGATGCATTAAATGTTTCCATTTCATTTTCTCTGAAAATAAACATTTAGAAACACATGAAGATCAAGTACCATGAGGGAGATGTTTAAAACCCAGACAAAACTTTATTTTCTAGTATTGAGTAGCGTGGTGAAGGGTTACAGCCGCTGCCAGGTTTTTACTGCTATCTATGTTCAGGTTGAGTGCAAGGTTCCTCCTTGCTGTCAAAGTGACCAGACAGGAAGTGAAAAGAATCTCCCCAATAGGGGCACACAGAGCAATAAAAGTTAACCACCTTCCCACTCTGTAATAAAATAATGTAATTGTGTGTGTCTGTTGGAAGGATTCTGTTCATATCCTGTCCTGGTGACCACATAGAAAGTGAAAGAAATATTCACCAACGGTAGCACAGACACCAATAAAAACCCCAAAGAGGCTCTGGCCATCCCCCACTCCGTTCTGTCGAAGTTAATCTTTAATGATTTTTATTTGTGGACTTTTTTTGTACACAGAGGAGATTAAAAAAACATTCAAAAGCCTCAAATTACTCTTTGCAATATATAAAGGGGCAACAGAAAGAACCGTTTCTGTTGCCTACTTCAACCAAAGACCTTCTTCCTTTCATGCATGACACAATATGGAATTTAAAGCTGGGAAGTTGATATGGCCACTTTTTTACATAAGGCCAAAAATGGTTAAATGTCATAAAAAGTGAGAAATCCTCTTTAAAGTCTTTTCCTCTGTATGCTATGCCGAAATGCTGGGGTATTCTGATCAAGCAAGGCTCTGACCCTTGTATTGACAAAGTTTGCCCACCACTTTATGTTCTATTGGCCAGAGGGGCAACCAATCATAGTGATGGGCCTACAAATGTGTGGGAGGTAAGAGGGAGCAAGCAAGCCTCAACTCTATCAGAAAGTGTTGGATTAGATTGAACTAAGCATTTAAAGCATATCATTGGAAACTACATGCCAATGGTATCTACCTGTACCTTATACCTGGTAACAGTTTTTTTTAGGTGGCCGAGTCACTTTTAGAAATTTACTTTGTTATTATTCGAGAATTCCCAATCTACATTTTAGCATGATCACTTACCCCCTGTCACCATTAATTTTCTCATAGTCGTGTATATTGTTATCTCCAGTCTTCTTTCTCCAGGTGACTTCACTGTAATATGTTTTGCCTCCAAGAATCCTGGAATTCATAAGATCCCAATTGTATGTTAATATGGAATAAAAATTACTTAATGTTATGTAATTTTATGTTTCAATTGCCTCTGTTTAAGAGCATTTCCAGTCACCAAGTGAAAACTAATTAATGAACTGCTGTGGTTTACTATGCAGCAAACTACACCCCCCCCCCATATACTCACCTTTCTTCTGCTCCATTACTGCAGCTGGTGCAGAAAAGATTGGCTGTGTTCCAAAAGAGCAATGACGTTACGCATCCAGCCATGTGACTATGCCTAGCAATTGGTTGTTAGGCCAAACCTGGAAGTGTCGAGTATTCTCACTGGCTTTTTTTTTTTAACAAGGCCAATAATGTGCGTGATTACTGCAATTCTTTATTTTAGCATATGTATGTTATTTACTATTTATATAATAAAACTTTTTGTTAGGGATGGGCCAATACTGATACCAGTATTGGTATCATTGCCTATACTGGGCATTTTCATGATTACTCATACTTGTGAAAATGCTCTGATACTAAGCACTGATACCAGCGCTTTACATCTTTTAATGGATTCGGCTACCGTAAGGTCGCGCACTTTTGCTGTGGACCTCATGGCAGCTTGTGAGGACCTTGAGGTGGCTGTTTACAGCGGTGGCCAGCTGAACATCTGCTCCTCCTCCTCCACAGCCCTGGTGAGAACTGCATGCAGCCCCCGGGAAACCCTGATCAGCCCTAGTGAGACTGCTTACAAACCTGGTAAGACCCCGCAGAGCCCCGGTGAGACCGCATAGCCCTGGTCAGACCTGTTCAGCCCTGGTAAGACCTCACACATCCTCCGGAGACTCCGCACAGCCCTGGTGAGCACCACAGAGTACGTAGCTTCATATTATTCTGCATTGATGTAAAATGTATTGCTGGGATTTTTAGTCCTCTCTAGCTGGTGGTATTCTGCATGACCATATAATGAATTTCTGGGATTTGTAGTCCTCTCTAGCTGGTGGTATTTTGCATTGCTGTATAAAGTTTTGCTGGGATTTGTAGTCCTCTTTAGCTGGGGGTATTTTTCATTGCTATATAATGTATTGCTGGGATTTGTAGTCTCTCTACAGCTTTGGAGCCAGTGGCAGAACTACTATGTTTGCAGCGGTTGCAGCTGGGACTGGGCCCTGTTGCTCCACCACTGTCCTAAAAACATTAGTCTGTATTGTTTTAGAAAAAATGTCACATGACACTAAAAAACAAGGTATTTGGAATTGGTATCAGTGAGTGCTTGAGGAAAAGTAACGGTACTCGTACTCAGTCTGGAAAAAATGGCATAGCCCTACATTTTGTCATGTATTTCATTCCCTCTTTTTTTGTCAACAGATCTTAAATAGGTTTAAACATTAGATTATAGGGAAACTACAGTTCAGTATTTGAACTCCCCCTTCCAAATGATTGAGTTCAGCTGTTTCCAGTCAAGGGTACTGTTTGTGATACATCATACAAAGAAACGTCTGTGAAATCTGTGAAACTGGTGGCAGTTTAAATGCCATAAGTTTGGACCCATTTCTAGTAAAAGGATGATGTGGAGGATATACTTCTTAAAATAGTTAAAGACAATGGAGTGCCTACTCTTAATATTCAGATTCTGAACTTCCCACAAGAAAACTGAGAATCTAGTAATTTTTATCTAATATATAATATGTGCATCCAGGGAAACAGTGAGTTGTTCCCTGCCACAAGAGAGGCACTCTCAGAAGAGGGAGGGAGGTTGACGAGTGAGTGAGTAACCCAGACCATGCATAGCAAAATGCACGGTTATCAATAATAACATTTGATGTGTTCCAATGACATCCAACAAAAGTAAACAGAACTTATAAGCAGGACAAGATAAAAAGGAAAGAAAACATAAGTCCCATAACACTAGCTGAATGTGGCGGGGAACGTATTGAGGCAACTTAGAAAATGAGGTAAACCCAGTCAAGGGCAGCAATGCACAAGCATCCACATATCAGTGAACATGGAGACAAGGACAGTCAAAGAAAGAATATGTGTGTGTCCTATACTGTAGAGTGCAATAGGCAAATGCATAGTCCCCTTGTACAGGTGGTCTCTAGCAAAGTGCAGCCCCAAAGAAAGGTGAGGGTAGTTGGGACATACATAACAGTAAAAGGAGAGCTACTCATGGACATGATTTTGAGGACAAACAAGGTAAGACAAGATGTTCCAGGGAGTCACATTAGATCAGATCTGAAGCACTGATGCAAGTAGTCTGCAGCTTTCTTCACAGATGTGAAAAAGTTGGTCTTCCCACTCACTACTATTCTTCTTCACAGGATATAGCATGCTATAAGGCAAATTTCTATTCAGTAACCTGTGCTTGGCTGCAGTAAATGCTTTGCTTTTGTGTGTTGGTAGAAAAATTTGGGAAGATAGCAATGTGATTTCCATTGTAGGTAATGTCGTACAGTTGTCTGGCATATAAAAAAATAGCCTCTTTGTCTTTACAATGAAAGAGCCGTATCAATAGCGAGCAAGGTGGCGAGCCCACCAGCAAAGGTATCATTGGTATCCAACAGGCTCGTTCAATACTAAAAAGTGAAACACACTGTTTCTTTTTGAACTAAGCCTTAAGATCTATTAACACTGCAGATTATACTGTACATCAGTATAGTCAAATACAAATCAAAACAGAGAGTGTTAAGTAAAAAAAATTAGTTAGCCCTCTTTTAAAACGTCCCCCGTAATCAGAATTTTATTTGTACCCTTAAGGTATTGAAAGGTCAGTCCAGAGACTCTGGTGCTGAGCTCTCATTGAACACATTTAAAGGGAATGTGTCCTGAGAAAGCTCTAAAGGTTGCCATTGCTGACCTCTCATTCTAAAAATGCCAGTTGCCTGGCTGTAACTGCTCTGGTTTCAGTGTATTAAGTCACTTTCCCAGTGACTTAATACATATGCAGATAAGAACTTCTGACATTACTGTCCTGATCTCGATACTTGTTCTGAGCCACTGATTCTGGAAGTACTGAAGCCAATATATAAGCAAAACAGACAGGCAACTAGCATCATTAGAAGAAAAAAGTCAGCAATGGCGACCCCATGGGCATCTGCGCCATGATGTCTAAATATGTAGAAAGAAAGGTCTATTTGGTCCAAATGTTGGAATGTTCTTATAGTATTCTGTAAGCACAAAGCATTATGTTGAAGACGATTGTGGGCTAAACTGGTATTACCCGTTACATGTAGGAGTCAGTACTTTTTTACTTTGTTTTTAAGGTTTTTTTGCATTGGGTTCTTCAGCTTATTATCTGTAATATCATATATAGTATGCTTCATTGTATGATTTGCCTTGAGCAGTTCCAAAAAGAAACACAATTCCAATTTTCATTGTAGCCGAAGAATAAACTTCTCGGTGACCAATCATTTATTTTTATAGGTACCTACATTGTAAAGTTGGAAACAAAAGCTGCTGCTGGAATCTGCATCTGGAATACAACATCTTTAGCCTGAGCTGCCCGATTCACCATGGTGCAGGACACAGCAGTGAATGCATAGCGTGATATAATGGTTGATTTCACAGAGAATTCAGAAACCAGGGGCTTGATTTCCTGTAAAAAAAGTTGTATATCAAGTCATGTTCACACTAAAATAAGCTTTGCTAAGAATTGCAAACCCTATAACCTCACCAGAAATAAGAGTTTCCTCTTGGTTTTTTCCCTCTGATCTTTTACAATGGATCTTGCTTAGTGAAATATCAAATGTGGCACAAACACATTTTATGAAACTTGTATAGAGCATAAATGTAGAAGCATTGTTTTGTAAAGGGGAAATAATACAGTGCTCTCCAGCATTCTTATAGATGGACAATATATAAAAAGTAGGATATTGTAAAATGAATAAATCAACTCATTTAACTACTAGAACCCAGTTTAAAGAATATTTTCCTTCACTGTCCTGAGTACATTTCAAGCAAAGAAAACAAAGGCTACTGTCTGCAGGGGCCCTGAGGTCTGCACATTAATTGCCAAAGGGTTTTGGGTTGTATCTGGTCAGGAGTGCAATGGAAGTTTAATTGCCAAAGGGAACGCACCTGACTTCTGGGCCACAGGTTGGGCATCAAGGGTATATATTATATGCCCGAGATGAGTTTTGTAGCCCACTAAATATGTTTTTGCAGGTTTGCAATTTTTTATAATCATGGTTTTAGGGTGGACTAGCAAAGGTACACTAACAGATTATTTTTCTGAATAATAGTTGTATGGTTTTAGATTGCATCACGGTTTATTTTTATATGTGCCCTGTCAGTTAGGAATCATTTAGGTGTAACCTTTGCACCATCCCAGAGAATCAGTGCCTCAAGAAGGATAAATATAATGGGGGTGCTCTACTACAGGGGCTACATTTTATACCAGGCAAAACAAACGACAAACGCACTCAACAATTTGTTACCAGTTATACAGTAAGGTGCACACGAAATGGGCTTTGAACAGTAAAACAGCAGAAAGGCATCATGGCACACTCACAAAACCAGCATGTAAAACAACATGTCTCACCACTAAGGATAATGACAGAGGTTTGGATACACGTCTTGGTTTGTTTTGCTTGACTGATTTGGTGCAGCGACGCATGGGGTTTCTCAGCTGCCAATAGGATGTGCGGGATCCATTGTGTGTTTCTGTACCTTTTAAGGAGGTTGGGCTTCCTCCTGACAAACCTGCACCCAATTTGATATCTTCTGCCCCCATGTGCTCCAAGATGGAGACTCTCATAGTTTAGAGTTAGGACCGCACTATAAGAGGTGCCTTGGCGCGGCAGTGCGGCTTACACATCCTCGGCTGAAGACGTGTATCCAAACCTCTGTCATTATCCTTAGTGGTGAGACATGTTGTTTTACATGCTGGTTTTGTGAGTGTGCCATGATGCCTTTCTGCTGTTTTACATTTTATACCAGTCTGTAATCTTGTGTCCGGCTGACACACCTATCAGATGCAGTCAATAGAGAGTAATGCATACATATTTTTTTTTCTGCCTCGAGCAGGAAACAAAATTAGGCTTACCTACCTGCAGTATCAAATTCAGCCACTAGATGCATCATGAAGAAAACATCTCTGCTTATAACAGCTTTGGACTGGTTTGCTTTAATAAAAATGCCCATCATTCCTCAGCCTAAGGAGAACAGGTGAGTCTTGGGAACTCAGACCCCATCTTAGGAACTGAGAAAGAGGAAGCCATTACCCCCTGTGGTACATGTTCATGGAGGAAGGAATCCTACATCCCTTTTTGGCAGCATCGCTGGCATTTATTCCGCCATGCAACGCTGTACTGAAATTAATTTTATAAAAAATTTTGGGAACAGATAGAGCTTTTTTTGGTGGTATTTAATCACCACTGGGGGTTTTATTTTTTACTATATAACCAAAAAGTACAGAAAATTTTGAATGGTAAATAGACACCAAACATGTCAAGCCTTAAAATTGCGCAGGGGGGGGGGGGAAAGCCCCCACAAACTACCAGCGATCGGCCATCCCTACAGATGCCGGAACGCTTGTATTTAAACAGCCATAGCTGGCTGTTTACATTTTAGGGCGCGGGCATGTGTGGGGGTGGAGAGCGACATCTTAAAACGCCCATCTACAAGGCTCCGGTCCGCCCGTTTATGTACGGCCGCTGGACGGGAGGTGGTTAATTTAACAAGCTAGATGCGGATTGGTTACTGTGCACAGCTGCTTCAGATTCCATCTGCTCCAGTTTTAGTAAATTCCTCCCATGATATTTTAAATACCGTGCTAAGGGCAGTTGTATGCAGGTACCCGTAGTGTTTTGTTATATCTGATACTGATTCTGCTTCCTATGAACTGCAGTATATTGTTATTTGGCTTGTTAATAATGAATCTAACTTGTAATAATAATGATCTAAGTTGGAATTAAACATCATAAATATAGAAGAACAGATAGGTGATTGTATAAGAAAGGAGTTCATGTAGCACTTACTCTTCTTGATGAAAAGGGAATTTGCCTTGGAACTCGGGATGCCACCTATAGCAAGAGCAAAACAAAACATTTAATGTTAAATATATATTTATAAACGACAGCATATGTAATACTGTTTTAAAAGGCATAGTACACCTTTTAAAATATAATAACTTCACATACTGTACATTGATAAAAGAAAGATGTGCATTTATTCATTTTTGGAATGGGAGCCTACAGAGCATTACAAACATGATCAGTCCATCTCAGGTGCAATGCACAGGCTCCTGCAGATTCTTTCACTAGCCCCAGCTTCATACGGAGGTACAGACCTACCATTGTAGGGCCAGAGGAAGTAATCAATAGACTACAAGTGCGGTGACATCACCATACTTGTGCTCCATTGAGATCTACATTCCATCCAGATGGAACTTGCAATCTTACATTCACAGATCCCTGGATGACATGGCTGTGCAGCCAGGGACAAGCACAGCCATGTCAAAATCAAACCAAGCCAGAAGCCTGCAGGGAGAAGCACCTCACAATTCAGATAAGTGGGGGGCAATCTGAAGGTGGGGGCTTTATCCTGGAGATGAGCTTTAAAATATGCATAAGTCTACACAATTCATTAGTTTGAGAGGTATGCGCAGCTGAAGTTATTTATGACTTTAATAGTAAAAGTTGACCTCTGTCCGACCACTACCATGTGGCAAGTTTTTATATGGTCCTTTAGTGAAATTAATGAAATTGCCACAGGTTTACATTTTTATCAGGCAAAGAACATGTGAATAAAGATGTGTAACTTAAAGATTGGATGTACACAACTTTAGTCATGGTGCTGCAAATGATGGTGAAAAATTGCCATGCATAATCAGCTTTGCAATGGAAACAAGATACACCACAATGATCCTAAGTATAAGCCAGCCCTCATTTCAGTCTGTCATAATGTTTATAAACCATCTGGCATGATCTTGCTCATTAAAGTATTGTGTCAACTATGTCTGGCATATGTATACAAGCCAAAGCAAGATGAATGGTCAAGGGAAGATATGTCACTGCAATATACAACTCCCCAAATTTCCAATACAGCCACATACCAGTCTAACTGTATATGGCTATCACTACATAATAATACTACTACTACTAATAATAATAATACAGTCAATCTGTACCCAAAAAGTAAAGATCTGCTGTCTTATTGGGGACATCTACAAATGGTTATTGTGCCTAAGCAGTACCCTGAAAGATTTACCTTTTGACTACAATTCTTCTTGAAAAACAGCAGTGCACTTTCTGTTGCTTGAGCCCCATAGCTGTATAGCTGTAGTGTGAGATGTGATGCCCTGCTAGTCTCACAGCATTTAAAGTGAGATTTCGCGTTGTTATACTATGCTGCTTACTGTCTTTCCTGCTGGAGAGGAATTTGTACCTGTGGCGCTATAGTGCAAAAATCCTGCTGCTTCTGCTTCATTCACTTTGTGGTTTCTGAGCCTCTCCTGATACTTCTTGAACGTTATGCCACCACTCATCAGATCATTGGATATCGGGGGGCCTTGGAAAGCCTTGTGCTTTTATTAAGACGGCTAAACGCAGAGAAACGGAGTGCAAAGCAGGGCATTGCAAGTCAGTAATGGGAAAAAGCTTAAATGTGGGTAGGCAATTAAGGAAGAGAGCAAGTCACAGCTAAATATAGATAGCTCTTATTTTAAAAACCATGTGTATAGGCTACTCTTTGTGCCAACACACCACCTGCAACAAAGTTAAGCGACATCCCTATGCAGAGACATAAAGTAACTTCAAATAATGTGATTTCATAGATAAATTGTGATGCAAAGCCTTGACTCACTCCTCTCTCCCGTGACCTCTCGCTGCAGTACCCAGCATTTGCTTAGACCACACACCTTCAAAAGGGCCGTTTATAAAGGTTGCTAATTGCAGCCCTTTTTTTTTTTACATGACTAGTGGTCAGTAGTTCCTCATATTCACCTGATAAAAACGCCCCTTACACTGCTTGTGTTAGCTTTTCATGGACATAACGCTCCCTGTGTTCATTCCACTTTTACATACCATTTTGTACCTTCCTATGCAGATGGCAAAGAGCTGCCTTGGAAAAAAAGACTTCTGAAATATCAAAAGTGCCAAGAGTGCAGCAGACATTCTCTTTGAAAACAATATCAAAGCAAGAGACGTAGTTTGTAATACATTGGCAAGAGATGTAGTTTGTTATACATTGCGAAGATTAATTGTATTATTGAAGAGATAGCAAACAACACTTTTGTTATCTCCAATTCCAAAATGTAAGACTTTCCCCGAAGCTGTGTTCCATTTCTATATTGAGTATTTGCTGCCATATAAACAGATCTAAAAGTGGATCCCCAGACTCCAGCAATGAGTGTTCGGATTCTAGGCACTTGGCACCGGCTTTTGGTACCAGGGACCCCACACTGTTTACAACAACAAAAGCATATGTATATAGAACGATATCCAAGCATCCAACAAAAATAAACCTTTGAATCCTTCAAAAGCATGCACCCTACAGTTTAACCTAACAGAAATAATTACCCATTATCACTTAGGATTCTATTTATATGACAGAGAATGTGACATTTTTACACACTTTCGCCATTTAAAACACATGGATCTGGATGGTTCTCCACCAGAGAATGTTTGGGAAAATTGCATTCTCTGCTTTATAAATTGACTATTTAGACTTAAACTATGACTCAGTTATCTGCATAACTTTAACTACTAACCTAACAGTACCTAAACCCCTAAAACAGTTCAACTATGAACTATCAGCATATCAGCAACAGATCATCAGAGGTACTGTATTCGCGAGGTACATGTGTCCCAGATTCTGGCAGCGCACTGAATATTTTCTTTGTATTGATAAACTGAAGGAGTTGAGTTTGTTTGGGCTGATTAGGCAACAAGCCCAGCTGAAGTAGGCGTGATAGTTTTGGGCTCTATATAAACTCCCAGCCTCTTCAGGGATTTTACCTCACCCTGGAAATATTCCCTGTGTATGTCAGACTGGAGAGCTCTGGAGGACCTGCATGGTAAAATAAAGCACATGTTTGGTGAGGCACATCCTATGTGGCAAGGGCTTTATTTGCAGAGACTTAGGTGCCTCGGCATCAGTAAGTTGCATCAGTAGGTTGCTTCAGGTCCGTTAGCCAGGGAACCTGTATGTTAGTGAGTTGCCAAATGGCCTGGTTTTTAGTTTCTTGTTTTCTTTTTGGTTTTCTGTTTTCGATCCTGTACATAGTGTATGTAGTCTTTCTAAATAAATTGCACATGTGTTTCACCAAGAACTGTTAGCTGTGCCTGTTTAAAGTTTTTTGTACTCATCCAGAGAGTCACACAATCCCACTGTGCATCTGTGTAAGCAGGTGCTGTTGAGTTCAGCGTGGATAAGTTACTGAGACAGATTGTTTTGGCAAACGCCAATCAACACCAGGCGAATACCGTGCAAAATCAGGCAAATTAACAATTGGAGCAAGAGGCGTAGAAGCAGTTGCCCTGGAACAAGCCAAGGCCTGCCCCAGGGAATTGCTGTTCGAGCAGGAGCAGAGATACCAGCAACAAAATGAGGTAGTAATGCAGCAGCTTCCACAGAGACACTGTCTTTCTGAGTAAGTCACTTAAAGCCAAAAGATGGATGTGAATGATGACACACAGGTGTTTTTGACCACTTATCGCTGAAAGGGAAAGTTGACCTAAAGCACAGTGGGATGGACTGGTGGTCCCACTCTGACCTGGAACCTGTGCTCTCTGGGTTCAACGTCTTTACAACTTGACTTATAAAGGGGGGAAAACAACCCAGGTCACAAATGTATGATCCCATCCATTTGACCAGGAAGTGATTGCAGTCCGAGGCTTTACCATGATCATAAATTGTGGAATATGTAGTCATGAACTGATCTGCAAGACCACAGAGTCACAGAGATCTGGAAACAGTGGACAAACTCGTGGACCTGGTTGAAAGGTAACTAGCGGCTAAGAACATAATCGCCTCTCTCAGTGACTCACGGACTTTCCACTCCAAGACCAGACCGCCCCCAGCTACTGTAAGATTGTACCAAGGGATGGGGGTGTAGAGAGTAAAAAGGGGGCAACTGAAGGTGCAGTGAGGACTCATTCCAATGTCTGTCAGAAACGACCTGGAAGACCAATTCCACAGGAGGCCGCCAGAAAGGTAATGTGATACTGCTGTCAGGAAGAGGGACATATCTTGGCAATTTGCCCAGTTGTAGAAGAGCCCTACTACAGTGCATTACAGTGTCTTCAGGGTATATGAACAGCTGCAAATATTGTGCCTGCAAAATTGGCTCTTAATTCACCATTTGTATTGAAAATTAGCATCTCAGTGTTCACTAGACCACCATTTATGAAGTCATGCCAGGGTGAAGATGCTGCCTTCAGCCAGCTTAGTTTCTTGAAAGCAAAGGTTTGTAGATAATATCTGAGTGGTGAGAGCTTTTTCTTTTAGTCTCTTAATTAATTTTTTTTGGGTGTTTGTTGTCTTCGTCATTGTCAGGGATATCATGCTTCACACTGCTTTTGGCATTCACTGCCTGATGGGCACTTGCCCAGAAATAATTAAATATAGGGTGCTGTTGATACAGAGTATGTGGTTGCACGTGGCTATTCAGAGAACACCTAGTATTTTTCTCAATGAATACTAGGCATTTTGATTGGATAAGGGATGATGACATCACTGCAATATTAGTACTAAAGGTGAACTTCCTGATTGACCCTGGATCTGCAAAGAGAACATAAGGGTCAGGAAAAATTCTCAAAGAATATGAATAACTCAAGGATCTAGGTAAAATAAAGTTATTTTACCCTAAACATTGGATCACTACCAAGAGTCACATACAGATCTAACTTAAGTTTGAAAAATGAAACAACCCAAATAAAATAAATGCAATATTATGTTCAAAATTAGAAGTATATTTAAAAAATGAAATCCTTGGTGCTTTTTGGTGTGGTTTTCAGCAAATCACGGATGAACAGTGATGCATGTAAATCGTGTAAATCTCATCCAAAATGCATTGCACTGCAACCACATGAAAAAAACAAAATTGTAAATATTGCCTTTGGGTTCTTAGTTTAATTTCTACTTATAAATAGACATTCTGCAAACTGTCATAATGTCTGAGAGCAACAGTACTAAACCAGAACATGTTTATATATTTCTATTTGATAGCAAAGCTGACTCTTTCAGGGCCACGTTGGTCGTATATACTTGCTTCAGCTTTGTTGAAAACCACACCAGAAAGCACCAAGCAGCCTTTTTGTTGTGTGACAGACAGCACTAAAACACATTTGTGAATGTAGCTATAGGAGTAGTAAAAAAGCAACACTTATCATAATCTCCTACTGAAAGCTGAGATTTTCAAAATTAGAGAAAGTCTTAAACTTAAATTTAATTGGGAACCATAACAAATGTCCATGCAGAAAAAAAAAATGGCATGCACAGAGGTGACTTCCACATCGATCGTATCCATTATACCAGTACATATGTACATTTTCAGAGGCAGAGCTTTTTATAACAAATATTAAGGGCCCTATGAGCAAATGGTCATTTATAGCCAAAACCATACCTGCCAAAAACAGAGGTGAATAGGCTTAACTTTACTGGCACCTATGTCTTGAAACACAATGTGCTTCGCTGCACCCAGGCTGATCCAGGTATTAGCAGTCAGATTGGTCGAATACCTGTTTTCCTCACCCCACACGATAGTTCCTCCTGCCAGCTCATACTCTCTGTAGTGATGCACATGCTGGCAGGAGAAACCACTGCGTGTGATGGGGAAGAAGGTGCTCTATACACCCAGAAGAGTGGAATACAGAAGAGTGGCAGTGGCCAGGGAGCAACATTTCAAGACACACACTGCTCGAAATGCCATCAGCACCAAAACCTCTACTCCAATCTATCCATAGAAAAATTGAGGATTCAAGTCCTGTGTGACAGCGCTCTCCTGAGGGATGTTTGGTTCTGACTTTCTCAGAACTTTTAGTTGAGTGGGGGCTGTGTGGAGGAGGATGGTATTGAGGTGGGGGTGGCGTGCGGCTTCAGTTCAATATGGACCGGGGTGTCCACTTGGTATGGGTGCGAAACAGAAAAAGACAGAGTCTGAGGCGCAACTGCCCTTGGAGTTGAACAGGTGAGAGTATAGCGGGAGTTACATGGGCTAGGGCATGCAGGGTAAATGCTGCCCGAGAAGCAATTTCGTTGATCTATCCATGCAGCTAAAGTGCCTATCCAAACCGATGCCTAAACCTATATACACAGTGGGAAGGCATACAAATGTTTCACAATCAAAGCACAGAAACAATTATGGAAATGGTAGGGAACAAACTGTACTTGCAATTAGAACCACATACCAAATATAGGCCACGCATCTAAAAGAGGGTGTTTATCCCATCACTAAATACTATTTTTAAAGTGTATGTCTGGGCACAAAAGTAAAGAAAATACATTGATAATTGTCAGAAATATACAGCACGCTCCCAACTTCCTGTGCACTGTGCTTTTACTGCACTAAAATCCAAGGGAGTATGCTCATTTTTGCCCTTGGACTAAAGAACACCTCTGCCATATTAACATAAATGTAAATGAGAAAAGGGGAGGTATTCTCAGCAGAGAAGGATTGGTCTGCTTGGATTTCAGTGTAGCAAAGGCACTGTGCTTTCAGCTCAAACAATAAATTATAAGCACAGTTGATTGACTGTAAGTTCAACAGTACTTTTTTTTGTACTTGCATCGGCTTTAAAAAAAAAAAAATGTGGATATATTGCAGACATATACCTAATATGTTTTTTTTTACATTTTTTTTAATTACTTCACTTTAGGGTAATAGTACATTATCATGCTGGTTCATTGTCTCATAATCTCTTTCCTTTTTGCATTTCATCCTATTAAGGACTGTATTTTTTTTCTTCTTTAAGTCCCATATAAAAACTATTTTCAATCAACTGATTTTGTACTTCTTTATTTACAGCATGCAGTTTTGAACTCTATATACAGAATTTAATTGTATATTTTAGGAAAAGTAAAACTAAAAATCTTGAAATAAATCCCTGTGTATTTAGCAGGTAAACATGTAACAGTCGGTAAAAGGATGATGTACTATGGCCCCTCTATGCTCCCTAAAACTGGGTACACTGGGTCGACTTTCAACCAATTCTTGCTGTTTGGCTACAGCTAGACTTTTGCAATTAGTTTTTCGGAAAATCGTACTTCCGGATAAATCCGAATCTCTGCATGACAGAAATAACGAATGCAAAGGAATACGAATTTCTGCTAACTAAAATTTTGGATGCATCCGAATTTCTTTCCCGATTGAAGTTTTATTGTGTTAAGCATCAACTTAACTAAAGGCCTGGTGTGACTTTTGGGGGGAACCCCAGGCACTTTTTTATTTTTAACTTGGGGGGTCCCTCCTAACATTCCTACCAGGCCTTTTTTCTTCTGCGGACTGTAAAAAAAAAAAGTATTTTTTCCTTTTTTTTAAAATGTCACTTTGCTGCAACGAAAATTTGCCCGTAACGAAAATGCGCACATACTACCGCTAACGAAATTAACGAAAATTCAGATTCCGTCCGAATCTGAATCCCGAAACGAATTGACTTTCAGGGCTGAATTCTGAAAAAAAAACTAAATAAAACAAATTTTTTGTCTACTACAAGCACTGTTCAGCAGATGGTTTTCCAGAAGGGCCACCTTCAGCAAGAATCAGCCAAAATTTGACCCAGTGTCCCCAGTTGTAGGTAGCATAGAAGAGCCATAGTACATCATCCTTTTACAGATTGTTACATCTTTAATAGCTAAAAACACAGGAATTGATTTTAAAGTTTTCAGATGGGTGTTGTGAGAGCTGTGGGCGGCTTTATCAGAATACAGAGTATACAGCGAGAGATTTGTTAATCAATGCTGTTATCAGGGATGGAGGAATCTGTCGTATTTTGTTCAATCAGCCCGTGAGACTGAATGTTAAAGGAGAACTATGGGGTCAGTGTTTTTCCCCATAGTTCTCCTTAGGGTAACGGGAGGACACAAACTAGCGTCCTCCCGTTACCCTAAGCTACTGAGACGCCGCAGCCGGAGCGGATCCCAACTTAGATGACGGGATCCGCCCAGCTGCGTGAGTGACAGCTGGCTCTGCCTATCTAGAGACAGAGCCAGCTGTACCCGCCCCCTCCCCCGTCCGTTCCGCCAGTCAGCGCTGGCAGATCGGAGCGGGGAGAGGGGAATCCAGCCCCTCGCCCTGTCACGGCAGAGAGCCGTGACAGGATCGAGAGGTGAGCGAACCCGGTATGTGTTCCTTCACCTCCCGATCTACTGAGCCGACCTGTGACAGTCTCATTGTCACAGGTCGGCTAGAACTATGAGGTGAGTGAAAAGCACTCACCTCATACTTCTCCTTTAAAAAAAATATATAGTGCATCCAGCTTAAGAGAGTAAGCAAAAAAAAAATGAAGTAGTTCGCTATTAGCTGTATATGCATTAGACAGGTCACCTTTGGAAGTGGCGTCACCTCTGAAGGATACTAGCCTAGAAAACATGAAACATCCCCAAATGTTTTATTATCAAGTCATTTCAATTAAAAATATATATGTTTTTAGGTAAAAGATTTATTTCACAAGAGCCAGGCTGTTATTTGACAGAATATGACAATTGCAACATTAACATTTTCTGCACAAGCTCTTCTTTATTTCTTTCACAAATGTTTCATGGACTACAAACAGGTCACAGCAGTAGGTTGGGGGAAAACAACATCTGTACCATCATAAGATCACATAATGCAGGTTACACGATACAGTAGGAGCAATGGCATACAGGGTTTGAACACCCATCAAGGGAGAGTGAGAATGCAAGTGGTGGAAGATAAATATAAAGGTCCATGCCATTCTTCCAGACAGATCACACATCTTTATTTCATGATGAGCTGACAATAATTGTAGCAATCACCATTTTTTATATTTCATGTTATTTTGGGTCCTTTGTGTGCAACTACCAGACATGATCAAGCACTCTAAACTATATAAATAAACTCTTCTATATTTTAAACAGAGTCCCGGCGGCAAAAGTCGCCGGGAGTCTGTTTAAACAGCCCCGATGCTGGCGACGTACACTGTACGTCGTCAGTCACGAAGGGGTTAAGTAAGATATCTACAGTAGACCTGGGTCTAGAAAAGCAAAGTAACTGTGTAGTAATAACTTGCATGTCTCTATATACGATAAAAACAAAATAACAAACCATAAAATACTTAAAAAATAGAAATAATGGGAATGTTGATGATGATGTCTAAAACATGCACTGTATCTCAAGTTAATAATAGAAGTAATTGCAGTTACATAGTTAGTCAGGTTGAAAAAAGACATCGAGTTCAACCTATAGAGATACGGAGGGGAAAAAAAAAAAAAAAAGAGAAGAAAAGACTAAACAGAACGCTATGCCCACAGCTAACGCTTGTTGTTCCAGAGGAAGGCAAAAAAAACTCTATAAAGCAGTTTATACGTAAATATCATTATTTTATGTCTTTAAAGTATTAAGACATTGCTATCAGACCAAACCAAAGTAACCTGTCTTTGTGTATTCAGATAAAAGCTTTGCCAGCTTGCTAACCATAGACACTAGATAACCAAACACGGGTTTATATAGGATTTCCAACTACTGCTACCAAATGAAGTGGAAAAACAACAAATGTGCAGCTTCTCTGTATCAGAAGTTCAACACATTGACAGCAAGGAATTTATTTTATGGTATATGAACATTAAATTACTATATACAGTATGTGCTCAGTGCCAGGATTTGTGCTTCTCGGTATACAGTATGCTGCTTTTCACTCTCTGCACAGGATTTAAGGATCCAAGTTGAAATCTTGAAAAGTCTCTACAGTGTCTAGTCTATAGCCTGTTTCACTTCCAGTGAATCCTTGTGTTTTCAGTAGGTCAAAATTTGCCAGCCTGTAAAAGCATGATGTACTAAGGCTCCTCTATGCTGGGGCATGCACATGTGTGCTTACTTGTAAATGCCGGTGCTGTAACACAATGCATTCTAGAAGGGCCGGTAAGAAGTGACATTAAACCCTCAGATTTTTTTTACATAAACCAATACTGTAATGTGTGCCTTACTGTAATCCATGGTTGTTGCCCTTCTCTTTGCTGCTCTTCCTTTTAAATCCTCATGCCTTCTCATGCTGGGGGAGAACTTCCCTTTGCAGCTGACTGCCTCTTCCTGTAGTGCTGGCTCAGGTTGCAAAGTACACACAGACAGTCTGCTGCAAAACAGAAGTTCTGCCCAGCATGAGAAGAGATACAGATTTAAAAGGAAGAGCAGCAAAGAGAAGGGAAACAACCATGGATTACAGTAAGGCGCACATTACAGTATTGTTTTATGTTAAAAAAATCTGAGGGTTTAATGTCACTATAACGTTGTTGACAGGAAATGTTCAGCCAAGATTAAAGTGACATTAAACCCTCAGATTTTGTAACATAACCAATACTGTAATGTGCGCCTTACTGTAATCCATGGTTGTTTCCCTTCTCTTTGCTGCTCTTCCTTTTAAATCTGTATCTGTTCTCATGCTCTGCAGAACTTCTGTGGGCTGAACAGGAAGAATATAACCGATTCATCTATCCATGTTGAACAGCGTGGATGGATGAATTTCCTGCCACGGCTGTGCCCGGACAGTAATAGCAGGCTGCTGTTGCCATTTGCCCGAAAATGTTCAATCCGGCTCCTTCATTTTTCTGATCGAAGGATGCTGGACCAAAGGGTGCCGTCAGGAGCACCCACCGAACCAATTTCACTGGTTCATCAAGAACCGGGCGTAATTCATACAGTGTATGGCCAGTTAGGAGGGTGCTTATCACGTACCTGGTGGGGAGCCGAGTTGTGGGGAGGCCTCCTTTGCAGCACGAGTTCCACACCCCTGAATGTGGAGACAGGAGGTGGGGAAACTACGGGCAGCACCGGTGCCGGATGATGCAGGACACTGGGCCTGGGCAGGTCCTTGAGGCCCGTCTTCAGCGATGCAGGAAGCAGGTGCTGATGCGGCTGGAGCAGAGCGGAGTCGGGCAAGCCAGGGTCAACAACAATCGGGCGGCAAGGTACAATAGGAGAAGGCAGAGGAGAATCCAGGGACAAGCAGAAGTCGGAGGCAGCCGGCAATCAGGCAAGGTCAAGGAATCCGGTCGATGATAAGGCAACAGGCAAGATACAGGAATACACACTAAAGCTGAAAGACCACTCAGCAAAGATCCTGGGAGTTGGGCCAGCTTAAATAGGATCATTCCCAGACAGAGCAAGTCACTTCCTGTGCGTCATGCGCCGTTTGCGCATGCGCAGTTGCTGCCGTTCGTGCAAGCGCAGTAGCTGCCGTTTGCGCATGCGCAGTAGCCGCTGCTTCCGGCAAATGTGGTGAACAGGCCTATGCGCATGCGCGGTCGTGACTCTGCCGTTAGGCATGGTCTTACAGTGCTGCTGAATTTAGTAATATTCAGCAACATTTGTAGGCAGTGTTGTTGTTTGGTTGTTCTATTTATTTCATATTTTATTGGCATTGTTATTCTACATACAAGTATAACACATCCATGCACCTGGCAGTATCAGAATCTGCAGGGCCATATTTACACATTATGGTGCCCTAGGCACACCTGAATGAGTTAATTAGATTTATGGAATTTAATTAATATCATAATTAATGTTCTTGTTCTTTAAAACCAATTTACCAGATTGAAGCTATTGCTCTTGTGATCATTTTTGGTAAATACAATGTAAGGGCATGGAGATGTCAAGCCAAGTATTAACATTATCTAGAACTCTGCAGTACGTCTTGGGACTTGGAACTTTGATATTTTGTAAACATTTGCAAATTTCCTGAGCTTTTATTTTAGCTTGGGATGCACCGATATCGGCCTCCCGTTGTAGCATGGGCCTGGCTTCCCGTCCAATCAGGAAGACGGTGGTCATGACCTGCCGCCCTGCCTCCTGATTGATCAGAAAGCCAGGCTGCCCCGCAGTGTCACTAGGCAGTGTTAAGCCTGCTTCCCAGGCAATAAGGCTGCTGGTGAAGCTGGATATAAACAGAATATTAGTACCTGATATCAGTTATAGGCCTGAAAGGCGGCCAATAATCGGTATCAGTATCGGTTCTGAAAAATCCATATCAGTTGACCCCAGCAAAGACTATGCACTGCATTAAAGGTTGTTTCTTATATCTGGTGGTGGCCTACAAAGTTTTTGGTCAGAAGTTCATGTTTCATTATGAACCCATGGTAATGGCAAATCCAAACCTCATCCCAAGATATACTACGAGTTAAGAGTGTGGCCTTAGCAATGTTTTCTAAACTTTTCCCAGTTACCGAGTTTAAAAATTACTCTCTTGGCACTTTTCCACTTCTGCCTGTTTAAAAATAGCTTTGAACATGGAAATATTATATAGTACATGCCTTAAGGATTCAGCTTTAGTATATAATAATATATTTCTAATTTGTAATCATACAAGTCATATTGTTGCCGACATATTGTCATGACTGACCATTTGTAGCCTGCCTATTGTAACAATTGACCACTAGTTACCCATATATTGTCATTTTTGTCAGTCAGTGCTCTTTGTTTAGAGGGCTAGATTTAGATTGCTCTAATTTAATGCCCTGCAGGTCTGTCACTATTAGTCCACATCCCTATAATCCCCATCAGTGCCATACTGGCCATTTTTACCACCTGCCCTTGCCCGCGCTGCAAAGATAGCCACCTCAGGTGGCAGTAGTGCATATGTGAACTTGCACGCATGGAGTCAGCTCAGTGGCATGGAGCTCATTAGTAGTGCAGGATCAGCATCACCGAATAAAAGTCTCTGCCCAGCCACTGCACCCATCTCAATGACACTGAGCCTGCACTATTAACAGACTCCATGTAACTGAAGAGGTTCAGTTACTGCCCCTGCTTGTGCGATAACCCATCATTGTGCACAGTCAGAGAGCTGTGAGATCTGGAAAAATCAACAGATATTGTTTCTACTTATTAAACAGATACAACAAAACCCTACCATGAAGAGAAGTTCATGTTAGGGTTTACACACACCTTAAAAAGATAATTACCAGCACTATCACACAATGCTTTTTCAGCCAGATAAAACTGTATCTATGCAATAACTGCCAGAAATGCTCATTATTGCCCTTTAGACCAGCACTAAACACCCAGTTATCACAGACCTCCTATGGGGAAGGAGGGGCAAATATTCATGTATATCTTTATTTGTATCTATTTAAATAAACTTAAAGAAGAACTCCGGGTAGACAAAAAACCTACCCTTGCAGTGGGGTGCCCCTGCACCGCAAAGGTGAGCTGTTCCTTTTGTCTGAGGGGGCTCAAATAAAGCAGTTCTACTCGCCTGATCCTTGGTCCCGCAGCCAAAGAACATGATGACATCAGCGGTCCTTAGACCGCCAGAGCCCAGGGAAGGAGAGGCTGCAGGGACTGATCAAACAGCCCTGAGTGATTGAGGATCAGGTGAGTATTACAGCTTTTTTGAGCCTACTAGACAATAAGAGCACTTAACCCTTGCGGTGCCGGGGTAGCCCCACCGCAAGGGCAAGCTTTTAGATTTCCCAGAGTTCTTCTTAAAAGCTAAAACGTATTGCTTTATACATTTTAGATTGATGCTTTATATGCATATTTTATATCTACTTTAAAAAACATATTTCTAACAAATACACATTTATTAGGTTCACCTAATAAGGACAGAGAACATTGGTATTATTTTCTAAAGCGAGAGTATAGCAGGAGTTGTTTACTTTCAGACTTTCTCTCTCCAATTAAAACTACATAGGGAACAGTCACAAAATGGGATATAAGTGGGATCGGATCATTCCGTTTTTTATGCAAATTTCAACTTGAGCTATTGAGCTCTGCTCTGGGCATTTTCAGCAAAAACAGATAAAAAAATACCCATTCAACCATGTGAAAAATGGAGCACACCTGCTGACTGAAAAGGAGAAGACTAACAGTTAATATGCAATATTTTATACTGGCCAAAATATGGAAATGAACATTTAGATTGCATTTTTAGCATAAAATAAAAAAGTATAAAAAGCACACTATGGGTCGGGTTAAGGTTAGGAGTCAGTGTAGACTGGAGTTTCAGTGTAGACTGAAACATTTGTTAAAACTTGTTTTAGATGCCAAACCCCCCACACTCAGAACTACCTGATGCTGGATTCAGGGTTAAATACCCACATTCCACTGAGAATATACTAAACTACATCTCCCTTCATGATTAACTGCTGTAAATGATAGAAGGATGGGAACATATTTATGGTATTATGGTTAAGAAGTCACCACACATTGAAATGGTGCACACATGGAGGCAAAATGGCATGAAACCTTGTTGTAAAGGCTTCCAAAACATCATGGATTTTCACCTGCAGTGAATCTACCCAATTCAGCGAAAATCCAAAAATATATATACTGCCTAAAGCCAGATACAGCAAGCTTCTCAAATGTGCTTCTGTATAGACTGCAGCCTCTTGTCGTAGGATTCTTATGTTCATCTACAGCCTTGGTTCTCAACTAGTGGGCCGTGACCCAAAAGTGGGTCGCGACCTCGTGTTCAGTGGGTTCCCGCGTGCCTTCCACTTTTCTAAGTGAGAGGTTCTTCAGCCATCCACTAGCGCAGCACTGTCCGTTCTCACACCAAGCAGCCATTCAAAATATGCTGCCCAATACTGAGTGTCAGCTTAAGGTGGGTAGGCTAGGGCTATGGCCGCGACGGAGCTCCATCCATACCTGCATTGCTTACAGCTTCTTTGCATGCCTTGTAGAGGTACCTGAACCGAAGTGATGTCACATTCTGGCTACTGGAAACTCTACAGTGTGTGCAAGGGAGCTGTACAAGTGGATGCACATATGGATGGAGCTCCATCACAGCATACTGTAGCAGCCCACACTGGACCTCAGGCTGAGGATCCACTCCAGTTCTCGTAAGATTGGGAGAGTTTTTGAGAGCCTGTTCACACTAATACAGTGTGTTAATCGCACAGTCCTTTGCGATTAACTGACTTCCGCGCAATCGCACCTACCACGTGTTCTGGTGTGAGAGGTACATTGCACTGCCATTCATTTGAATGGCACCCCAAACGCATCTCCCACCCACAGTTCTATTGCCCACATCGTAACGCACAGTACCGCAATGCCATGTGTTCCATTGCAGTGCGGCTTGGGTCACGACTTAATGACCAAGGACAAATGTGGGTCCTGAGGTTATGCAGGTTGAGAACCACTGATCTACAGTATGTGTGATAGACTCCAGTGGGCTTAAAGGGAGAGCAATGCATATACCAGTAAACACACATTGGCATGCATTTTCACAGCATCAGATTCAGGTTCCTTCAGAAGATAAGGATACTGGCAACTGCGAAGATCAGGATAATCAGATAGCCGACTGTACTGCAGAATGCCAGGATGAAAATCGAAGCTATGCAATAGATATGGTGTGTCTCTCAGGCAGCTTAGATGTAGGTTTTCCACGTTTGTCTAGAGTGTAGCAAATAAGAATGTGATTTGCAGAATTAATTATTAGCTGTCCATGTTATAAAGTAAAATTAATTTAATAAAGGGAAAAATAACTGCAATAAATATTGGACAATTTCTGCAGTCTTATATGAGGTTGATACCAGGCACATTTGTGGGTCATATTTGTCTACATTACTCATAGCAGCTGACATTGTTAGAAAGTAAATAATACGTTATGGGACACAACAGCAATTTCCCTTTTTGATAACCATTACAATGTCTATATGTTCCTGATATGTAGGTATTTGGGCTGTGAGGTTGTCCCCATACATTGCAGTGAAAGCTCTTGAACTAAGTAAAATACCAACAGAGCACACACAGAAGAATATAATAATCTGTGTTCATTCCAACTTTGTAATGAATCATGACTGTTACATAAGCATATACAAGTCTGTGCAATGACCACCTCCAACATCAAAATGAAATGTATACACTACAAATAACTGCCATCATGAACTAACACCTTATGAAAGAAAGTAATTTAAAGAATATCTGAAACAATTTCATTTTCTTGTATTCATATTCTTGATTGGCCTGGTGTTAAATTGACTGTGTGACCTTACACATAGTGATTTGTAATTGATCTTGGTATGAGCAACTGCAAATCAGCAATTCATCATCAATAAAAATATTTAATGAAGAAACACACACTGTTTTGTTCCATATTGGTACGAATTACTGCAAGCCAGCAATTCATCATCAATAAAAATATTTAACATTACAACACACACTGTATTTGGTACGAGCGACTGCAAACCAGCAATTCATCATCAATAAAAATATTTAACAATGCAACACACACTGTATTGTTCCATATTGGTTTGAGAGATTACAAACAAACAATTAATCATCGATAAAAATATTTAACAATGCAACACACACTGTATTGTTCCATATTGGTTTGAGAGATTGCAAACAAGCAATTAATCATGGATAAAAATATTTACTAATGCAGCACTCAGGGCATTGGTCCACATTGGTACGAGTGATTGCAAAGAGGAATTTATCATTGATGAAAATGTTTAAAGTGACACTAATGTCAGGAATTGAATCTTAAAAATGCATTCAAGTACCTTAACTATTATCAAAAATGTATCCCGTTTGTGTATCACTCGGCTGTAGATCCTCAAATCATCTCTGAATTGGTGCTGACACTGTCCTTCCTTCGAGAGGGTGGCTACTTTTGTTCCCCATGGTCCCTGTGTGTGTTCTAAAGTAGCCACCACTCCAAGCTTACTCCCATGATGGACTACAATCTCAATACAAATTATGAACTTAAACATGACCATATAGTCCATCACGGGAGTGAGCTTGGAGCAGTGACTACTTTACAACACACACAGGGACCATGGGGAACAAAAGTAGCCATCCTCCAGAAGGAAGGACAGTGTCAGCACCAATTCAGAGATGATTTTAGCATCTACACCAGAGTGATACACAAATAAGATACATTTTTGTTAATCATTAGGGTACTTAAATTCCTTTTTTAAGATTTAACTCCTGAGTTTAGTGTCACTTTAATGATACAGCATACATGGTATCGATCTACCCTTGTGATCAACTGAAAGTATCAATTGAAAAAATGATCTTTCATGATAAATGTAAACAATCAATTAAAATTGATTGTAAAATCCACCAGTTACATTCAGTTCTCCAAAACACACACACACACACACACACACCTATTTGTATGAGTGATCAAAAGTAGTTAAGAAATATTCTGCCACATTCAATCAATGCGATTGATTTAGAATCTATCAAGAACTCTCTAAATTGATTGAACAGAGAGTCTTTGGTTTGTGGGTTTCAATTCATTCAATCAGTTTAGTCACATTGAATGATCTATTGAAGTTGCATATTATCATAACAGGAACAGTGTCCGCAATCCTAATAAAAGTTAAGAACTAGCAAAGCATGAAATACTCACTTTTTTCTCTATGCCATTTACTAATGAAAACTCCATTAAGTTGTTCTCAGTGATTTCAGCTCCATTATCTCCCAGGGAGGTGGAAACACAAAAGCAGAGTCCAAGTAGAAAAATCATGTTTAAATCCTATGGGTGATATGATTCTCCCAGGGAAGAGTGATGTCCTTTCTAGCAGTGCTGGGTTTGTACATGCAGGGTGGTGAGCTGCCAGTGTGCAGCTGGTTGAGATGAGAGCCTGGAGAAAGAGGCAGGCACTTCTACCCCTCCCACATCTCATCAATGTTCTCTGCACCAAACAAGTGCTGTCAAATATTCCCAAACAAAGTGTAGTCACCAGGAAATCAGACAAGAGGAGGATGCATGGGTGTGTACCCTGTATTTATGCAGAGATTACTGAGATTCTAGAACAAGACAGCTTAAAGCTTTTAAATGCATACATTTGGTACAAACTGTTCAAAAATCAGCTACCCTGGCTGATCAGAAACCATGTCAAATATAGCAGCAGATCTTTATTGAAAGATATGTAATTTTTCTCTCCAAATCTTCATATTTACTACATAAAAAAGTTTAAGCAGCTGTCTAGCTTTGTACTCCCAAGAAAGGGTCAATTTAAAATGTGTTAATGTTGACCTCATCTTGAACAGTTAGTTCTGTTCTGGATTACGTACTACAGCTGTGATCCCAACGTTCTCTTACAGCCCATTCACACTAAGCGACATACCTTTTGCAGCGGATCCGCGCGGCCGGGATAGCGCGACTTTCGGGGCGACGGTAGCGCGACCTTCTCTGTCGGGCTCCATTAGAAAAAAGCAAAGTCGCGCAAAATCCGCCGAAAAAAGGGTCCTGTAGAAGCGACTTGCGACCGCGACATGGAGCTAAGACAGCTCCATTGACTAGCATTAGCCGGCGACTTCTCGCGATATCGCGCGGCAAAAATGTGCGATATATCGCGGCAAAAATGCGCGATATATCGCGGCGGAAATCGTGCGATATATCGCTTAGTGTGAATGGGGCCTTAGGCCCCATTCACACTGAGCGATTTATCGAGCGATTTTTGCAGCGATATCGCTCATATTTCCACGCGATATCGCTCTATGTAGCTTCTCCAATCCATTTCAATGGAGCTGTTCACATCTCGTCGCTCAATATCGCTTGTAGCTGCTACATGACCCTTTTTTTGAGCGATTTCAAGCGATTTTGCTCCTGATTGCATACAGCCCAATAGGAAAAAGTCGCTCAATATCGCTCAAAATCGCTCAATATCGCAAGTTGCGCGATATCACTCAATATCGCTCAGTGTGAATGGGGCCTAAGGGTCAGTTCAGGGCCGGCCTTAGGCCTTTAGGTGCCCTGTGCGAGAAAGCTTTACAGCGCCCCTCAGTGGCCACACCCTTTAGGGGCCACGCACCCTAGCTTTACAGCGCCCCTCAGTGGCCACACCCTTTAGTGGCCACGCCCCCGTAACCACACCCATTTCCCCCAATATATGCACCATTTAAAGACTCCTATTTTGTTAAGCCGCAAAGAAACATATTAAAAAGTGTGATAAAAATAAAACTTTTATTCAAAGGTATTAAACTTGTAGGCACAATAGAAGTATTCTTATCAAATAAAACAACAGAAGGTAAACAATAAATGTCAAAATACAATAGAGTCTATAAAAATAAAGTGCCAGGTCGTCATGCTGACCCCTTTTTTCAAGTAAGTGCATCTAGAAAAGTAAAAATAAAAAACAGAACACAGACCCCGGGCTACATGTAAATGAAGCCAGGGGTCTGTATTGTATTCAGACACATAATAATAATAATTTGTTTGAGAATGTGCGGCGGCCATGTTGGCCACCAGCGTGTTCTCTGAATGCGTGCCACCATCTTGGAGGCAGGGAGCATGACGTTACATGACGCCATGCATGCGTGGCGTCAGGTGACCTCACACGCCGATATTGGCCCCACCATCTTGGTGTATACCTAGATATACACCAAGATGGCGGCGCCCAACACGTGCGGTGTTATATGACGTCATGCGCCCTGCCTCCAGAGCACGCCAATGGCTGAATCCAAACTAGCATATAAATGTGTTTTGTTTGATGAAACAAATGAAAACTTTTTTAGTTTTC
>NW_017306295.1:1569556-1575969 GCF_000935625.1 Nanorana parkeri | reverse complement strand
CAGGACGAGCTGTGACGGCCGCACGGCGCCCTTGTTGCCATGGCGCCCTGTGCGGCCGCACGGCTCGCACACCCCTAAGGCCGGCCCTGGGTCAGTTCACACCATATCCAGTGCTTTCCAGCACGATTTGTGGCCGGATTGAATAAAGCATGCCTCTCGCATTCTGGGATGGGAGGGGGTGTGGTGGTGCCATTCATGTCAATGGCATGCACTATTTTTTGCGATCGCAGAGGAAAGCGGGCATTTGTGTAGCACGTGTTCTGGTGCAGGGAATCGCACTGTGGGCAGAAGGCGTGTCTGAGGTGCCATTGACATAAATGGCACCACCATGCCCCAGAAAGCGGGAGGTATGGATTATGCGATCCAGTGCGTTCCAGGCAGTAACCATGCCGGAACGCACTGGTGTGGTGTGAACCGGCCCTCAAAGCCTATCTCCAGGAAAAGAAAAATCTTCCCTTGCAGAGGGTCTGCCCCCGCACTGTAAGGGTTAACTGCTTCTTAATGTCTAGGGGCATTGTGTAAGGGAGTTTTACCTACCTGATCCCCGCTCCCGCAGGCTCCGAAACTTCTTCTCTCGTCTGCTCCAGTGGTTGGAGCCCATAGTCCTGCATTAAATGTGAAGACATCAAGGGACAGCCCACAAGCTGGAGCGTAAGGAAGAGAGTTGAGCACCGACTGCCAGGAAGGGGGGAGGGTGGAATCAGGTAAGTAAAAGTCCTTTACACAGCTCCCATTGACATCAACGAGCAGTTAACCCTTACAGTGTGAGGGCAGCCTCACTGCAAGGGGAGTTTTTTCCCTGAAGACAGGCTTTAAATAAATTTTTACAAACCCAAATAGAGGCTAAAGCTAAAGTTTAGTTAAAGTAGTAGTAAACTATCAAACTTTTTTTCAATAATGAATCCAGATCAAATATATACGGTGTCCAGCAAAGTGTTCCCAAACAGCTGGCTCCAATTCACTGATCTTGCAGTGTTGCGAGGGTTAAGATCAGCAGCTGTGACTATGAACCATCGGCACCACATAGTATTCTTGCCCTGAATGCAATGCATTCTGTGAATGGAGGACAGGTAGATGAATGACAGGATCCACCTCATCCAATCACAGAGTGATTTGCATTCTGGAGAGGGATACTACATATTGTGTGAATGGATGAGAGAGGTGGAATGGACGATGGGAAGGAGACTAGCACTGGTGGTTCACAGTCGCAGCCACTGATCTTAACCCCAACAGTGCCAGAACATCCCCACTGTGGGGAGTATCTGGCATCACTGAAGGAAAGCTTTTCACACTAAGCAACAGCCAGCAGGACATGGGACACAATATAGGTAAGTTATGTCCCTGGTGCTGCATTCCCCCCAAAAATTAAACTATACAGCTTTAACATTAAGTGTTGCTTAATGCAGCCAAACACTGATTCACAATGTGTGGTGAAGCAGGTGGCTGGAATATCTGTTGCATAATATGATTCCTGTTTCTCGGTTTAATAAAAAATGACTTGTCTACATCTGCAAGAAAAGCATGAATTATTTTTTTGGCTTTGCCTCTGATCCAAGATTCCTGGTTAGTAGCAATTTTGGCTTTGTGACAATGTCACAGTGCCATGAGTATATAGTAGATTATATAAATAATGACAAATAAAATTCTGAAACAACATTTTACATGTTGAAAACATTAGCATGAGGTAAGCCAATGAATCTGTTTGCAGTAAGCCTCTTTGACATGCACTGTACAGTACACACAGGGGTGGATTTCTGCATAACAAATGTTGACCATGACCTAGAGGCTAGGGATGTCATTGGTGACACACATATCCAGGGCCACCACTAAAAATCATGGGATCCCGTATAGCCTACCTTTCAGGGCTTGATCATCTGTTTACATGGCACTATATCTGAGTTTGTGACAGCTCAGAAGCTTTAACTGCTGAGAGCAGAGCACTTCCTGCTTCATTCATCACAGAACATATTGGGTAACGGACGTTCCTCGGTCAGCTCCTGCTCTCCATCCTGACATTATTTTTTGCAGAAGAGAAGTGAACCTTGAAAAAAACGGTGGGGGATGCAGAGGAAGGGAGGGTACAATCAAAGGCCAGCACAAGTGATCTGGGTGGCTGTACAGTTGTAGTTGACAAGCTGCTCAGGCATTGCACGGGGTTCTTGTTGGGGAAGCTGTGTGGGCAGCCCCTGCAGGGCCCTTCTGCTGCCCTTATAGGGGCCCAGGCCCAGCCTTCCTCTCCTTGCTATTGGTTCCAGGTAAAGCAAACCATCTCTTTTGGTCTTCCTTTGTTCTTTTTGTAAAAGAACAAAGGCAAAACAGTTGATTGATGTATGAGGGGAATGACATAAGACAAGGGTTCTAGGCAGGGACATACAAAAACATCATGCTACTTTAGGCACACCTGAATGATGCCATTTTGTACAATCTCTGCCTTTCTGTCATGTGACTCTACCGCTAGGCTACTCTATTGGAGGCAGCATGTACTGTACCTGAATGTCAGTTTTTATTTCCTGTTGAGTCCCCTGGGAGCTCTGAATCCCAATTCCCTTAGATATTCAAATTAAAAGAGAACTAAAGCCATTTTTATTTTGATAGAGTAAGGCAGGGTTATAACCCCTGTCAGATTTCTGTGTGTGCCACAGAGGAGATTTGCCTTCACTTTCTCTCTGAAAGCCACAACAGCAAGTAATGAAAAAATCACTTAAAAGTGAGGGAAATCCCTGGTGGTCAGCAGGGTAACCAGAACTAGTGGCCCCATTGAGGGTTTCAGATCTATTCCTGTTTTAATGACAAATCAAAATGTGGGATTTTCTTTCCCTTTCAGTAATAATGGTCACCATGACAAGAAGGGGGTTAATCTCCCTACGAGGACACAGACAGGACACAACAAGTGAAGGGGGTATTCTAATCCCCCTCCACTTCATTTAAAACTAAAATAAAAGTTTTGGCTTCCATTGAACTTGAAGGCATCCTGGGGTTTAGATTGTGGAACCCCATTTGCCATCTCATTATTGACTCATGGGTTTGATGGGTGACCTCACTGGCCAAAAACGGAGTTAAAGACAAGATAGCCAGTGCAGGCTTATAACCTTGGGATTGTATACCAGTGTGCACAAAGATTTCTGGGGCACTAAATAAGAAAATTAAATTGTCACGTGGGAACCTGGAGGAACCTGAAATGACAGAGCAGTGGTGGAATAGGAGGTTTTACATCACACTTCCATCAACACCTTTAAGTCTTTTTTTTTATTTTTTTACTAAAATGGATGTTCAATGGAAGGGCATGGTTCACTGGAAAATGTACCCCCTTGGAAAATTATGTATATATTTTGACAGATCAAAGTTCCTCAGCTGTCCTATGGAAAGTAGAAACGTAAAATGGAACTAGACCCTCCAAACCTTGAAAAGTTCAGTTGAGAGCTGATATAAGCATACTGGCAAATGTCACATTTATCACTAGAGGCATGTTTGTATATTGAAATAAACTTTACTATATCAGATCCCTTGTTAATTCCCAAGGATTGGAGCAGATATATGATGTTTACATAAGAGGAGGAGCAACATTTAATTAAGGAAATCAGAACAATTGAAAGAAAGGGGCTGCATTGTTCTATCCCCATATCCCCAAGCACTCACCTGATTTTCTATTGTATAGAGGCTGGATCTGGTAAGTCTCTTGCCATAAGTGATTCAGTGGTGGTCTCACTGGACTCTATGAGAAGAATAAAGAGGACATATCTAAGGGTGCTGGAAATTGGAACGAGAGGGACTGTAGACATAATTATTGGTACAGAACACTCAACACATTTATTTATGCAAGATGGATGCTTTGATAGAGAATTTGTATTTATTAGTGGTAAGATTGAAGTCTATTTTTTGATTTTTACATTACATGAGTGATATTTGGAAAATGACACTCTAATTGATATTTATATCTATTTACATGTTGTATTTTGCTATTCAATAGGTTTTAAAGCTGAACTCCGGGAAGCAACTAAATACAAAGATGAAATACTTATTTGTGAACTGTTTATTTCTGTCCATTCAGGTCTGGAATTTACACAGCTGTGTCACACATCACAGCCCTGTCTGGCAGGGCAGGAGACCTGATTTTTAACTGGACAGTGAAAAGAGACGCACACTGATGAGCACTGATGAACACATCTCAATGTCACTCTGCTCTTTCCTGCTATCAGCATGTTCCTTTTTAGTACATAAGCACTGGCAAGACGACTGGTTGGCTCCTTGAGCTGCTTCTCCATCTGCCAGAGTGAGCTCTGCTGTACAGTGCAGTGCAGAATGCTGATACCATGTTAAATTCAAACATTTTCACCACTTGCATTTTAAAATATATATTTCATGATTTTTAATGAATAATAACTGAAAAAATGGTGTAGCTTTTATACTTTCCTTGATTTCAACTTGAAATATCTTTCTAATATCTTCAGTATAATACTAATTACGCTGACAGGTAATATGTTGTAGATACTGGATGCAAATCTTGATACTTACCATATTTACTTTATACATGTCTATTATCTATTTATCTTTTGGGCTTTAAAAAAAACTGGAGGAAATATTAGAGACAAATATGGGTAAATTGCAATCATTTTTTTCTAAGACTCCTGAATTTTTAAATATTTTGTTATTTTAATATATTATTTATATTATTATTACTTCTCTGTTGATGTATCCATGTCTTATTATAACTTTGCTCTTGCTTCATGCACTGGCATTATGGTAATCACAGTTCTCTATTGAAGCGGCTGTAATGGAAAACTATATGTTGAAACATGTTTCTTCAATGTTTGTCTTCTGTCAGTAGCTGCGTTGTGAAGTAGTTACATCAGTGCTTAAATTTATTAGCAAACACTTACTTGCTTGTTACTGTGTGCTCTTCCGTTACCTCTTCACACATTCCACCACACAGTCTGTTTTGCCCCTCCAATATGTTTGCATATTGTAACCATAACAAGTTAAAGTGTATGTATATGGAGCACTCCCACCGCTGGAACTGCTGGTAAATGATGGGTTCCCCTACTGTTACCAGGGATGACCTTCCCCGTAACTGGATCTGTCAACACACCAACATACTCGCCAACTGCAAGAAATGGTCTTTATCAAAACAACAATAAGTCCTGAAGAAAGGAAGTGGTTTATTAGCAAAAGGTTGCCCAGAAGTACAGTTCAATAACACTGTAAGGTAATTTGGGCTGGCAAGTGATCGCCAGTGAAAGGTCGTACCTGAAACGCACAGAGCTAGTGAAGAATGATGCTGCATCAGTAAATAAGAACAATCATATAACAATATCCTCCAAACCAGATTAAGAGGGATAAGGCTAGAGTCTGACAGACTCTAGCAAGTGAGTAAATCTACACAGTCTGCCAGCAATGAGGCTCTTAAAACTCTGTGGTATAGCACTCCTCCTTCAAGGGAAGGTGTTTGTAATCCACAGAGGTAACAGGTATCTCCGCAAAGTGCCCCAGTAGCTGACAGTGAAAGCGGTAGGGTGGTCTCCTTTAAAGTGACACTGAACTCAGGAGTTAAATCTTAAAAATGCATTTAAGTACCTTAACTATTTAAAAAATTTATCTTATTTGTGTATCACTCGGATGTAGCTCAAATCATCTCTGAATTCATGCTGACACTGTCCTTGCTTCTGGAGGGTGTGTTTGTTTTAAAGTAGCCACCGCCCAAGCTTGCCCCATGATAGACTACAAACTCAATACTAAACTCAAGAATGTAGTCCGTCCAAGATTTAACTCCTGAGTTTAGTGTCACTTTAAGAAAGCTCTGCCATAATCCATAATATGCCCAAACAGGTGTAGGCAAAACCTAACACACAAAAGATGGCCAAAAGGCCTCTTACTACGCAAACATAAGGCAGATTTTGGAGGGGACGAAACATGGTGTAATAGTTAATACAATGTTTTTTTAAATGATCCATTGTTATTTGACGGGGTACCTGTAACATAATGGTAAGTGTAATGCTTAAAAAGAGGTGAGTAAGAAAATCAGACCCCACACTTGGTCTTTCTAAAGATGACATATCAGGTGCTTGAGACATACCCTAGTCCTGTTTACTTGCTTGTTTCTTGTTGACATAGATGTGCAGTGTGCTTGGTTTATTTATTATTATATCAGCAAAGATTGTGGCCATTTGGCAGGAATAAGCGGAACATGTAGTGCAACGTGCTCCCCCTTCCTAAATCCCACCTTGCAGTGTGCCTGAGCTCCCTTCCTTGTGCCCCACCTGTACTGTCCAACCTCTCCCCCACAGAACCCTACTATTCTGTACGTTTACCTCTCATCATCCAGCATCCACTCTGTATTTTCCCCTTCTCCCCCTTCAGCATCCTTCCTCTACTGCTCTTCTTTACTTGCAATGCCCACCTGGCATTCCTTCCCCCTG
>NW_017306295.1:1556048-1569212 GCF_000935625.1 Nanorana parkeri | reverse complement strand
CCCCCCTACCCAATTTCCCGAATGGTGCTCACATCTTCCACCACCTTCAGCTGTCAGTAATAATGCAGCATGCCAGCCACAAGCCTTTGATGCGGGAAGATTAATCTACTAGCCAGTGGAGGCATAATGGGAAATACTTTACCTAAATTATATCTCAGTGTCAGAACTAATTAGAAAAGTTAACAATCATAAACATGAGTGTCTCTGACTTTCGTATTTGCCCTTGGCTGATTTAGCATAGTTACTGGAATGCTTGAATAATGAGTCATCAATTGATACTTTTTTCTAACTTATACCTCTTATTATGCACACAATTATCCACGCTATTACGCCTAAGCCTCTCCTCTTCTACACTATGTTACTGTGGGTGCAAAATACTGTCCCACCATGATATTCACAAGAAAATTTTTTAATATATGGCATTACCCCCACTTGTAGAAGAAATAGCAGTTCATACATCTGGAGTCGCATGGGCAGTTTAGCTTGAATCGAATGCAAGTACCTGTTTCAATTACACATTTTGTTTAATTTTTGTACTTTCATGTGCATGTCACAATAATATAGCACTGCAGCTTTTGTCTAACAGTCTAGGAAGTACACGGTTTTGAAGGCAATTGAAACTTGTTTGTTATGCAAGTTTTGCTGGATTCTCAGATTGTAGAATCCATTTAAAGACAAATTATGTTCCAGAGTAGAAGCGCACCCCATTTACTGCCACTACCAGCCTATTTGTCACCAATCCAGTGAATCAGAGTAAACTGGATCCTCTCTGACTATAACTGGGTTCGCCAAGGAACAGAGTCTAACTGGTGTGCAGTATTCACCAGGGACCCCCTCACATGGGTTTGGACTCAGTCCCTAGGTTGCTTCCCCAGATACTGGTAGACGCAGCAGGAAGATGCAATAGGACCACTGGTGGAAATGGGCAGGTGAAAAAACAGAGAGCTGGTGGAAGTACCGAAGAGAGACAATGTGATGTGCCCAGCTCTGAGGGTCCAGAGGAGCAAAATTTTGGCAAATGGAGTGTACCAGGAGTGGTGCCTGGCTGCAAAGGCTCGGAGGAGCAGAGTTTGGCAAATGGAGTGTACCAGCCACCAGGGATGACAGGTGAAGCATACTTAGAATGTTGCCAGTGGCCAGGAGCAACTGTTGGAGTATGCCTGTACCAGTGTCAGTGGCTGGGAGTGACAGAAGTAATGTACCAGGAACAGTGCTAGTGACCAGGAGTGACAAATGAAGCATACCGGGAACAGTGCCAGAAGCCAGAGTCAGTCAGTGGAGGTAGAGGCAAAGGAAGGCTCAGGACACTGAAAAGGCACACTAGGAGGCTTTGCAAACACATGAGGAGCTAGGCTTCACATAGACAAGTGTTGCATGGGTGTCTGTGTACAGAGTATGCTGGCCCTTTACGGATGCAACCTTCTGATCCAGGTGCACCTGGTCATGGTTGCAACTCCCAGGGTTATCTCCTCCTAGGTGTAGTTCTTCATTTAAAGTATGTCATCCAAAGCAAAATTACAGAGTTATTTTTATTTATCAGATGCTATTTACCAAACTAATATAGGTCTGCAATTTGTTTTCACTGTTTGCTTTTCTAGGAACATTCCCAAAATGTTGGGAAAAATTGTATTAATGAAGAGAAAAGCTTGAAAAGTTTCATACTAACTACATTTTATTATTACTGTATCTTATTAGCAATATCTTAATGTACAATCACTAGATTAGTATGTGTTCAGATTGAAGTTATCCATGTAGTTAAAACAGTACCCACTATTAGCAGATGTGCTCTTTGTCCATTGTCTAATAAATTATCGTCTGGATCTAAGTGTAATGTATCTTCCTTGCAAACTGAATTGTCTGTCACATTGACCTAAAATGCTGATTTTATTTCCTTGCCTGATGGCGATGGCTGTTTTTGTAGGACTGAAACCAAATACAAACCTTTTTGTAAGGTGCACAAGAGATGTTATTGCCAAGGAACAAAACTTCTATCAGACATTTCCTACTCCTACTGGTATAAAATCAGACTTTGTTGGCACTAATTAATCTCATGCAAGGTGCACATCAATGATCATTACCTAGTATGCCATTTTATCTCTAATCTATTTTAATGGTCTATTTTGGTTAAAAGTACAATTTATAGTAGTATATTACTGAGTTTCTAATATGTAACCCAAATCAATAGCAATGCTGTTTTTACATAGGGGTCTATTCACAAAGCTGCCGAAGGATCTGGCCGTAGCTTTGGCCGATCCTTCGGCTAGCTTCGGCACCAGGACCCCTTCGGTTCAGGAGAACCGAGGGGGTGCTGTACGGGCTATTCACAATAGCCCGTACAGCTCCCGATCATGGCTGAGCGGCTCAGTCGAGCGCTGAGCCGTGCTGAAAGACGAAGCTGGCCGAGCGGCCGGCCATTGGCCGGCCGACAGCCTGCTTCTGACAGCTGGGCGGAGCCAGCCGTGATCTTACGGCTGGCTCCGGCCACTTTCAGAGAGATCAGCGTCCCTGGTTGCTAACCAGGGACACTGATCTCCAAGCATCTGACTCTCCCTGGCGCCCCGGGAGTCTCCTGCTCCCGGCCGCCAAGGAGAAAAACCCTGCTGTGTCTTTTTTCTTTATTCTGACACGGAGCGATGTCAGAATAGAGAAAAAAAAAAATCCCATTCAAAAGCATTGGGACATTACTATTGGCTATTTCTATTGCAATAGCCAATAGTAAACTAGCATTGTACCCGCCCTCTTTTGCAGTTCCCCACCAGGTCCACCAGCAGAGGGCGGGAACAATGCTAGTTTACTATTGGCTATTGCAAATTGAAATAGCCAATAGTAAACTCTCAATGCTTTTGAATGGGAATTTTTTTTTTCCTCTATTCTGACATCGCTCGTGCCAGAATGAAGAAAAAAAGACACAGCTGTGTTTCTCTCCTTGGCGGCCGGGAGCGGGGGGCTCCCGGGGCCCCAGGGAGAGTTTTTACATTTTTTTAACTCTTTTTTTTTTTACAGCAGCAGAGCCGCCGGACAATAGGAAACTATTGGGCGGAGCTAGCTGTCACTGCTAGCTCTGCACAATCGTTTTCTATGTAATTTTTTCTACTTTTTTCACTCTTTTTCTGTTCTGCTCGGTGCCTCTGAGGGACCGAGCAGAACAGCCGAGCCAAATGCCGCTCGTTGGCATTCGGCTATTCTCTCACTGCTGTTCGGGATCTTTCAGAATAGCCCGAACAGCAGTGTGAAGCCTGCCGGAGGTTCGGCTCAGCCGATCCAGATGTTGGATCGGCTGAGTCGAACTCCTTCTGCACTTCGGGTCAGCCGAACATGCTGAGCATGTTCGGCTGATCCGAAGCCACACGAAGCAAGCCGATGTACGGCTGATTTCTGATTTCTGATTTCTGAAATCAGCCGTACCAGCCTGAAGTGAATAGCCGAACAGTGTTCGGCTCACTTCACTTCTGATCGGTCATTCACTCGGCTGCCCTCGGCAGCTTTGTGAATAGACCCCATAGTCTTGTACCTTGTTATACCGAACAAATGTATTTCTTTAGCGATGACCGAATGTGCTTAAACTCATCATAAATTCCAGAAATTGCTATCTTAAATCTGAACCACATTTGAGTCAAAAAGCGGTTTACCCATTTTCAAGACTAATAAGGTAAGGGATTGTTAAACACAGGGCATGGAGAGCTGACCACTGCCATGGGGGACATGTACAAATGCAATAAAAAATATTTTAAGAAATACTATTCAGCGGGGAGAGGACCTTCTGCTTTATGTGATTTCCAGCATGAGATGGGAAAAACACCTATCCTGCAAAGTGAATGCTTGGGAGATGCCTTTAACCACTTGCTGGCCGGGGTGTTTAGACCCCCTTCCTGACCAGGCCATTTTTCAGTGTTCAGCGCTGCAGTACTTTGACTGACATTTATTCCGTCATGCAACGCTGTACTGAAATTAATTTTATACCATTTTTTGGGGACAGATAGAGCTTTGTTTTGGTGGTTTATTTTTTGTAACAAATTTGTTTAAACCTTTTTTTTTTTTCACTGAACTTTATTGCTATCACATAGGGAGCAAACAAGCTCCCTATGTGATAGCCAATTTGCAGTGACAGGTTCTCTTTATGGAGACATCAGGGGTCTTTAAGACCCCTAATGTCACCTAGGGACCCCCAGAGAAGCTGATGAAGCGGAAACCTGCATCAGCAGCTTCTCTCCGGTTTCTGTACCGGGGAGTGGCACTGAATGCAGGCAGTGATGTAATACACATCACTGCCTGCATTCAGAAGAGGAGGAGGAGATCAAATGGAGCTCGAGCACTGAGCTCCGTTTGATCTCCAGCCGCAGAGCTGCTGTGCTGGTCCCGGGCTCACACTGGGAACAGCGGAGCCCGGGATCGCCAGCAGCGGCGGTGACGGAGACGTCCGACCACTTGTATGTAAACTGGCTGTTTGCTGGCTGTTTACATTCAAAGCCGGTTTCCCGCTCGTGCGCTTCGCCTAGCGGCGGGCACGAGCGGAACGGGATAGGACGTTTAAAGTCGCCCACCCGCCCTCAAGAAGCCGCTGTCCGGCCGTTTAATTACAACGGCGTCAGCGACACTGCATGCTTACATTACATAATTTGCACGTGTAATTTTTGTTTACTTCTACAATATTCCTTAGCTTACATACAGATCAGTACTATACACTGAGTGGCCAGAATATTATGACCACCTGACGTTTGTAGGCAAATTAGCTATAATTAGCTATAATTTCACGCTGAAGTTGCTAGAGGGCCAGACCATTATAAATAGGGAAGCAGGTTGTTTACCACGACTGTAGAAGTGATTTTTTTCTGAAGATATGGGTAAACCACACGATTTAACAGCCTTTGAACGTGGGATGATTGTTGGCGCTTGGAGCCATGGAGCGAGTATCAGCAAAACAGCAGAATTTGTTAAATGTTCAAGAGCAGCTGTTGTTAAAGTGTTTAAAGACTGGACTGTCAGCCGAAAATCTGGGTCTGGCAAGACTGGTACAAGACAACAAAAGGGCAACAGTGCAGTGTCAGATTCCTTGCATCACCTTTTAACATCTCGTGGAGTCACGAGGCTGCCCAAGGAAGTCATCTCATGGCCCAACGAAGTACTGATGGGGTGGTCATAATAATCTGGCCACTCAGTGTACATATATATATATATATTGGATGTATATCCAATCCAGTGTATCCATTGTATATCATTGGATGTTGCCCCAGAGAAGGACCAAAGTAAGTTTATACTTTTAGATTAAAATAGAAGTAACATCCTGCACATATTATGCATAGTGTTCCTTAAATACGTAGAAGCATTATGTGTGGCACCTTGATAGTTCTGTAGCACTGGAGTAGGGCAATAGAGGCTGTATGAGATGGTAATGCAGCCAGCAGCAGTGGTAGGAGATGGTTATGATGTCAGGCCAGCATCCATAGAAAAAGCTAGTAATGTAGCTAGGATTTGGTAATGGTAACAGGAGATGGTAAAGGCTGCAGGCCAGCAACAGTGGCAGGAGATGGTTATGCTGTAAGGTATAATAATGTTTTTGTGGTCTTCCAAGTGGTGCATTTTGTGCTCCCTCTGTATTTACAGGATAAGGTCTGGAATTTTTCTCTTGCATCAGGGATCTAACCAGTAATGGTCCTTCTCCTTCATGGTATGAAATTTGGGGTCCTTGTGCAGCCTGTTCACTACAAATTTCCAGAGGCAGAGGAACCCAAGTCCTTGGTGCTGTTGGGGACAATGGTGTCCTCAAAGACCTCGCCTTGCCCACATATAACTCCTGGTGTTTCGAAGTGGTGAAAAGTACCCCTGGAAGCCTGCCCCGTATACCACCTCTTCACTGCCAGCACCCCAATCCTCCTCCTACTTGTGCTCTTCCTCTGCCTGTTAATGCTTCACATGCATGGTGTAAGTTGTGAAAGAATCCTGCAGACCTCAGGGCACCAGGAAGTCATCTTCTTCCTCCTGTTGCTGTGTCCCCAGTGTCCATTCTATTACACTTTGCAGTGTGTGCTCCAGCAGGAACACCAAATGCATTGTACCTCTAATCCCTGCCTCATCGCAGCTCATCTCTTCCTGTCCTGTATTCACACAAATATTCACTGACTGTCACTGTTGCAAGTGCAGCCCATGCAGTATGATCAAAGTTAAGTTTCAAAGTGTGGGCATATCCCATATGAGGCAGTTGGCAGGCAGCTGGTGTCAGAGCTGATTTTTGGCCAGGCAAACACTCCCTGTGTACAACCACCTGAAGTGGCTACAAACTCTTCTGGCCTGAACAGAACATCATGGTACCCCAAGTACCTAACTAGAAACATCTGCTGCTACACCAGGTTAGGGACATATGCCAGGCAAGGCATGTGTTTGTGAACTTTCAGGCCTTGTTCACACCGAAAGCGGTGCATTCCAGAGCGGTAGCTGCTGGAACACACTGCGATCGCTCACAAAACTTCCCCCTGCGTTCTGGGGCGGGAGGGGGCATGGCGGTCTACATCATGCACATGCGCTGCGGTGTGTTGTGAGAACACATAGCAGTGCTTGATTTTTTTCTTTTTCAAAATAACATAAATGTAACTTTGGCAGCGCGTGGCAAAGCGTTGTGATATTTTCTGTTGCACTTAAATGTACCTTAAATATACCATTTTATCACAACACACACACCAACACAATGCACAAACAATTTTTAACATAAGTTGCTTATTTACAGTTTTGCACAATTTAAAATGTACAAATATTTGTTATTTATTAACTCAATACAGTTTTATCCCTTAGATTTAGTGCACTGATACTGATTTTAGTGTGCTTTTATTAATTTAATTGTGTATTTGTATCGGTTTAATTTTGGCAAACATTTGTACAATTATGGCAGAATCTACAAAATTAGTAGCACCTTCTTTTTATTCTACCGGGCCTGTGCTTTCCGAAAATATATGGTTTGGGGGGTCTTTTACAAGCGCTAGCAATAGAAAATCAAAACAATGGGAAAAATTGCAAGCTGGCCAGCTGAGGTGTAAAGTGTTCCAGAGGGCTTGTCAGCAAAAGGGTTAAAAGCCTGGAATATCATGATTGGTTGGTATGGTGCCGAATGATTCCATGCCTTGCCATTTTCCCAAACTGTGAACAGCTAGAGTTCCGGTCAAAGTCATGTATTAAAAAGATTAACAGTATTGGGCTTTTCCCCATTGGTGCATGTTTTTTCTTGATGTGTGATAAATTAAAAAGCATATAGAGAGACACTGATTTAGTTAAGTAGTCTTTTACATCTTTTTTTACACCTCAATTTTCCTGAAACATGCCAACTTCATTTTATCAAGAACACACAGGATTATTTGGTAACATATAGCAATATGTAAATCCTCAGTAGCTCGCAGTATACTGTGGCGTCTCAGTATACCGCAAGCTGTTACAGAGTACACCAAGATTCAAGTAAGACTACACATGCCTCTTGTATTTAGACAATGTTAGCTTATCCTGGAGTTCAGCTTTAAATAAGCTCGGTGTGTACAGCACACATGCGGCCCATGTGTGCTGTACACACACGGCCCATACTGTGTTTAGTGTCTAACAAAAGAACCTGTAATCGTGTAAGTACACATGTCTACGAGAAAAGTGTTTAGCAGACCATTATAGCCACCTCGCCAACAGTTCCTCATGTTGGTTCTCACACAGCCACACAGTCTTGGTGTGGACATGCACACAGCTCCAGTACAGTTCTCCTTCTGGGAAGGGGGGCGGGTGGTTACATGCATCTTTATCACTAACCTCTTTTTCCATCAGATGAAAACTTGGAGTATTGGCCAGGGAGCCCACCCACTCTTTCCCTGATCAGACTTCAGAGCCCTAATAATTGAGCAACTATAGTAGGAATTGTCTTGCTTGCCATTAAAGGTGTTCAGTGGATGGAGTCGGTAGCATTGTCATCAATCTGTTTTTTGTTTCTATTTCCATCTCACTTGCTGCTCATTTAGATGTCATCGTCCGTTTCCCCTCCCAGCTTTTCATGTTCACACCTATTTAACAATCTCAAGGGTCTCAGAAACAGCAAAAATGAGCACATAGTTGCAAATGGGTGGCAGGGCCGAATTTGGAAACTTTGCTCATCTTTATTAGTAAGGAATCATTGCAGTTTTGCAAGTTGGCGGCAAGAGAAGAATTTCACCAAAAGAGGAAAGACTGCTGGCCTTCTTTAGTTTGTTTGGCTGCCGAGCTGATTAGAAAGATATGTAAAGATTAATGTACAAAATGTGTTATTATGGCATTGTTTGGCACTAACAATAACACTCAGTATTTAATTACTAAACATTACTGAACTACAATTCAATGATGAGTGCTACTACAGTTATCTGTTTATAATAAATGTATCTGTTTAAATCATGCGAGACCTTGATGTTGTTTGTGACAGATTCTCTTACATAGTGTGTGCTTTGGACACCATCTAGTGGTTGGTTATTTCTCTGAAATGCTTTCTTTTAACAGAGGCAAATTATATAATTTACTCTTGATGTGGTAACCCTATGTAAATGTTTAACTAGAATACACACAGCACATATACACCAGCAAAGATAGAGAGCTGACTTCCACACTGGCCTGGTTTCTTGTTTTGCTCATAGTGCTGCCAACACTATTTTTCTCATTGTCTTTCATATTTGTTTTCTTTAACAAAAACATAGCTAAATAATAGAAGTAATGGCATACCTATAGATACAGTTTATTAAATAACTTTGCTTTTTGTTTTTTGACCTCTTATTATTGTTATTTTCTTTACGCTTGTTTTTTTTTTTTCTTGCGATCTACATTATTTAAATAAATAAATAAAAAACATTAGAGAACTCTATGTTCGGGTTAGGGCTGGTTCACACCAGCCTTGCTTTGTATGGAGCCTGCTCACACCAACTTGCTGCATTGTAGTGTGTTGCGATAATAGTAATGATGACATTATATTGCAGCACATACACCGCGTTGCAACAAGATGCACCATGTTGAAATGCGCTGCAGTGCATAGAATTTACGTAGGAACGCAACTACGCAATGCAACTACACAACACATGACAGCACACCTTCACTCCACAAAAACCACATGTTATGTGCTAAGAGTTGACATGCAGTAAGGTGTGAACCAGTCCGAACTTTAATTTTCATGATGACCCAGTGAACCTGTGCTCTCTTTAAATCTGGATGTATTCCTAAATGCACAGAATATTACTGGATATTGAGTTCTTTTAGGTATATTAGGCACCGGAGATTGTTGATCCCGGGAATATCCGATTGCCTTATGGGATCAGGAACTGAGTTTTTTTGCAAATGGAACCATGCTTCATAGGAGGGGTGCCTTCCTCTGGATCAACAGTGGGTAATTGTGGGCATAGCGTTCTGTTTTAGGTTTGTCTTCCTTTTTTTTTTCTCTTATGTCTATAGGTTGAACTCGATGGACATGTGTCTTTTTTCAACCTGACTAACTATGTAACTATGTAACCCATTGGGCGCAGACATTTTTATATCAGAAAGAACATCCCTATATATTGTGGGATACCCATGGTGGTATGTTAGTTCTCAGCACTGGTCTCCAGTCCATATCCAACATGTCAAAATGGCACAGAGACCTTAAATGACCCCTACTCTCAAAGCTATCCTTAACAGTTAAGATGACCACGACACTTAATCCTCCCCCATTCCGAACATTACAATTGTCATACTGGGATGAATTGAAACTGCAATACAATAATAAATATGGGTGGTCTGAGTCTCCAGCGGTCCAACCCCCAACTGCCTCTACACACTGCTTCAATCAACTGTGCTGCTCAGGCAGGGTGAGTGCTGCAGCGTGTATGGGTAGGTGTTCTGAGCCTGAGCGTTTGCAGTGTACAATTACAGTGGTGAAGCTGCTTCTCAAGATGACTGCAGACATAGCACACCATTGTAAGTGGCACAGGGGGACTTACAAAATGTTTATGCTCTGCCTATTACATTACAATTACAACACAATTCAAGACAAGATGGTAAGGAAATCCCTGCCCGTGATGGCTTACAATCCAAAAGGGTGTTGTGTAATTAGAAATTATATGTGTACAAAGGAACACACAATCACATATTCACACTCTTCTGTCTTCATAGAATGCTAGGATGCTGACTGCACTGACCGATCTTCAGAAACCATAAACAGACTGTTATGTTCTTCATCAGATGTGAACATAGTCATGCATGCATATCATACAAATGTACATATCTTTGTTCAGGGTAGATATCCATCCTTAAAAAGTATTGTGTAGTATTGTAGGTTATTGGTGGTAATTATTCAGTCTTGTTACAAAAAGCCTGTACAGTTCCTTTGTTTGAGAAATAGTGTAATGGTAGAGTAAAGGCACATCTGCAGACTAGAGGGCCAGGGGTGAATGTTATTATCACCAGCATAATGATATAATCAATGGGAGCATTTTTCTATATGAATAGGAAGCCTCCTCCACACATGTTTCTATTGTGGGGAAGAATTCTGAGTACAAATGAAGCGGAATTCCAAAGAAATTACATTAAATACGACATATGAATTCTTATTGCAAATGCAGGGTGTCTAACTGAGTAGGCCTTACCTAGCAATGTAGGCCTTTGTCCCTACAGAATTTCCTGAAAAGGGTTAATTTGATTATACTTTATAATAAATTATACCTCGTCAGCATCTGGTTCACTCTAATGTCCATAAAGCTATGTTTACCTACCTTGTTGAGAAACTGACTCTCTGTAGAAAACCTATAGAAGACAGAAGATGCCCAAAAGGCCAAATCATTGTAAAGATTAATTTTCCAACAAGCTATAGCTTAAACTTTATTGTCAACACTTAAAGCGTGATAAAGCGAAGTAAAGGCAAATAAAAGAATAAAATACCACCCCCCAGGGGCTTATACACATAGGGGGAATGTATCTAAACTGGAGCAGATTTGCACTGCAAACAATCAGATTCTCTGTCTCCTTTTCAAATCTTACCTGAGCAAACTGAAGAGAGAAGCTGATTGGCTGCCATGGGCAACTGCTCCAGATTCTGTCAGCTCCAGGTTTAATGTGCTGGTATGCACAGCATATTAGCACATTATGGCAGACTTGCCAGTCAAATCGATCCCCTCCAGCGCTGCACTCCTCTCTCACTGGTGCTGCCATCTTCTCCCCGGTCTTCTTCCAGGTTTTAAGTCTTCGGCCACTTGATTGGCAGGACCCTGATGATGTAAGTCCTGTGCATGAGCACGGGTGTTACTTCATCTCAGCATGCCAGGTCTATGCACTGAGCTGCACATGCGCAGCTCAACATGAAGGGAAAAAAATGAACGACAGCTAGAAAGAAATTTTTATGGCAGAAGAGACTTACACAGCCATACAAAGCGTTGCAATCATTTTTTTCCGGAAGCTTTACGTCCACTTTATTTCTTCAAAACCCACTTTTTATGTTAACACTTGCAAAAGAGGGGCACTCCTTTGTAGTTCACAGAAGATAACTGAGAAACCCAATTCCATTTATATAGATTTTAGTTAAGTCCAAAGGAAGTTACACTGGCACAATATTTCTGGCAGTATTAAAAGGTATTTTTGTACTTACAACTAATGCTGCCACCACATATATGGATTTGTAAGCTGTAATATATAACATTTTCATTCTTCAGTTTAGATACTCTACCAAGTCGATAATAGCGGTTAACATAAACTGGCAAAAACAAAAAGCAGAGCTGAAGAAAGTATCAGCACCTTATTTCAGGGAATATGAGTTAAGCCTTTATGGGACTAATGGAATTAAAAAAAGAGAACGGAGCCCATGCATTTCAGATTGTTATTAGGTCAGTGACAACTTGACAATTAGACAATGAATCAGAGAGGGATTAAGGTGGAATGGGGCCCTATGCAGGGTAATAACTTTGCCTCCCATTAGGGATGCACCGATACTTTTCAGATACCAATGCCGATACTTGGCATTTTCATGAGAACTACTGTTAGGATCCGGAGTGCCTCCAGGTGGCGCTGGAGCTAAGCCTTGCAGTTCCTGTGCTCACCTGCAGGTGTCTCCAGACAGCCAGGAACTGTTAAGTACCAGACCACCAGTGGGTGGAGCTGGAACCTGCAGCTCCAGTGCTCACCTGCGGGTGTCTCCCAGCTGCCAGCACTTAGCCATCACATTGTGCTTCCTGGGAGGGTATTTAAACCCTCCCTGCAGTCAGGACGATGGCTCAGAATCTTTTTATTAGTTCCTGTGTATCCTGAGCCCTGTTACCTGCTTGCAGTCCTGAGCCCTGTTACCTGCTTGCAGTCCTGAGCCCTGTTACCTGCTTGCAGTCCTGAGCCCTGTTACCTGTTTGCAGTCCTGAGCCCTGTTACCTGTTTGCAGTCCTTAACCTGATTGAGAATCTTTGGGAAGTGCTGGAGGAAATGCAGTGGAGCCCTGGACAGAAATAAATGTTGTGACATAAGCTGATTGAAACGATGCCACGGCGAATGCATGCCGTAATGAAAGATAAAGGTGGTCCAACAAAATATTAGAGTGTGTGACGTTTTTTGGCCAAGTAGTGTATTTTACTGCATTGTATGGTCAGTTACTGCACAGATATTGGCGTGTAGTGTTAGCATGCAGTGGCTGGGTGCTGCTGGAATACTCAGCTGAGTTAAGGAGGCCTGTTGTAAACTTGTAATATAATAGTCTATGCTGATGAAGTCTGTGATCAAGCACGGAAACCAAGAATATGCAGTGGACAGTAAGCTTTTTTCACAGGACAAGCAAGATTTGTTTTATTTTTAAATTATTATGCTGCTTTGTTTTGAAACTCTGTTAGATCATTTACTGTTGTGAGTGTTTTCTTCAAATTGAAACAAGAACTAATGCTTGTTAGAATCCTAGTGAAATATTCCAGACTTCTAGGTGGGCTCACACCGCATAAATGCCCGGGGACTCATTTCCTGTCACTTCTGCACACTGCTAGTACCCATAGTGAATGGCTATTTGCCAATGACTAATTACTTCCATTGGATTTTACTTTATGCTTAACAGTTGGAAATAGATATTTAAAGGCATTCTATATTAATCAGGGGTGTAGGGTTTGTGCCCCTGGAACCAAGATATGCTTATTCAGGGGCGTAACTACATATCACAGGGCCCCATAGAAAAATTTTGTAAAGGCCCCCCCC
>NW_017306295.1:1507922-1555664 GCF_000935625.1 Nanorana parkeri | reverse complement strand
CCCCCACACCCAACTGTTTTGTTTTTTTTAATTATAATTTTTTTTTAAATCTTTATTTATTTTAAAATTTTAGTATTTATTTACATTTTTAAACTCTTTCAACCTTTTTTTTCCCCACCAACTATTTTAATTGATTTTCTATTCTCCTCGGTACCACAGAGCTATTCACTCACTGCCGTTTGGCCCCTATGACAATTGGGGCAAACGGCAGTGAGTGAGCTGCCCGAGCTTTGGCTCAGCCAATCCAGATGTAGAGCATGTTCGGCTGACCGAAGTGCAGCCAAAGGCAGCCGATGTGTGGCTGATTTCAGCCGGTATACGGCTGAAATCAGCCGTACAAGCCAGAAGTGAACAGCCAAACAGCGTTCGGCTCACTTCACTTCGGCTGGGTTATTCACTCGGCTGCCTTCGGCAGCTTTGTGAATAATCCCCTTCTGCTTCTCCTTTTACTTCCCAGTCACCAAATGGGAGGATCAAGGCTTGTAATTGTTAATGAACTGTAGACAGGCCTGTGTAGCTGGCTGTCTAAATCTCAGAACTGAATGGACAGATATACAAATCCTTTGAGCACTTTGAGTTACTACTGTTTGCCTTACAGTTACTTTGTTATGACTTTGACACTTTCCTGCCTATGTGCATTGTTTGTAATCAAGTAATGACTTGCATTGTGAAGAAGCAGTAAAAACACAACCATTGTGTAGCAGATGCTGTGTGTATTTATTATTTGTATATATATAGTGCCAACTATTTTTACACAGCACTTTACATAGTGCACATTCACATCAGACCCTGCCCTCAAAGAGCTTACAATCTTAGGTCCCTATCTCACATGCGTACATACGAGGGACAATTTAGACAGGAGGCAATTAACCTTCCAGCATGTCTTTGGAGCATGAGAGGAAGCCCGCAAAATTACAGGGAGAACATGCAAACTCTATGCAGATAGTGTCCTGACTGGGATTTGAACTGGGGACCCCCAGTGCTGCAAGGCAGAAGTACTAACCACTATGCCACTGTGTACAGTAAGAGAATATGGCTACCTCCTTGTACAGTACATACATGACAAACTATATGTAGAAAATAGTTTATGAAAAGATTTACACAGACTGATGTGTTTATTTACATTCATCTGATCTCTTTTATATTTATAAAAATTACATTGAAAAGACTACACAGGCCTTTCAATGTAAGGTTGTAAGGTGCACCGGTCCAGCTGTTTTCCATGTATTGATGTCTCTATTTGAATGTTAAGATTAAAAATCAACTTCAAAGTAAAAAGGGAAAGATGCAAAGACAACATCCCTGTACGTGGTTATCATCAAATGATAAACTAAAAACTGCATGTTTGCACAACCTCTCAGTCCCTGTCCTAGCTGTGACTTCTTCTACATGGCAAATATTTGCACTGGACAGAACAAAGTTTATCATTTTAGATTTAGAAAAAAAAAGTTATAAACCCCACTGGAAAGCATCTTTCTCCTCATTTGAAGAAAGTTTTATTGCTGGAGGCCAGAGGGATCTCTGGCTGGCAATTGGAAATCATGGGGAATCTCCTTTATCTTTTGTTGCTTTTATTCTCTGCTGAAATAAGGGGATTTGATCTGTACATAGAGGAGTTCCCCGATGCTGCTGTGAGTATTGCTGTACAATTTGCATTCTCTTTTCTATCTAAACCATTTAGTGTAAGCTACTGTATGCATGTACTCGGATTTTAAAATCAGGCCTAATGGCTTTTGTTTTAATGAATGGCATCATTGTCTATAGTCTGGTGTGGATAAACAGAGTGATAGGTTATCATGTATTGAGCTATTTCTATGGCAAGTACCTGAATAAGTGTTTACATCTATTGCCATGGAATAATATTACCTGCTCCAGGTCACTTTATAAACTATTATTTGCAAAGTGTAAAATGCTATGATGAGTGTAGTTGATAAAGACCATAATTACCAAGGCCCAGACTGCATATTCTAAGGGTTTACATTAGCTCAGGGGTCACAAAACTCTTCAGCTCACTGACCCCTTTATGGAGTTTCAGATTGTTAATTGATCCTCAAACATTTATAATATGAACATAATTTGTTAAATACTTTTTAGTAGTATCTTAATAGATGATAATAATAATAATAATAATAATAATAATAACATTACAAAGTTAACATTTCAAATATGAAAATTATAGGATTTAATGGTAGACTCCATCTCATGAGCATCAATAAGGGCAATGATATTTGGTTGTGGATTGGTGAGTTTTAGTCATAAGTGACTCCCTTACAGGCTTACAGCTTAGTTCGAGTTGCATTTGCATGGCTAAAACCAGTTTCAACAATGTACACATTTGGAAAACAGGTAGAAATGGCTTAACCACTAAATAGCTGGGGGTCTTTAACAACAGTATTTACATTGCCCTAATACTCGTGTAGCTCTACAGCGACCTCAAAATATAAACTGACCTTAATCAACCTGCCATCATTTATTGACCCCCAGCCATTTCATGCAGCCCTTGGGTAGTCCCATGGGCCCATGGCAACTGAACCACTTTGGGAAACCCTGCATTAGCTTGATGTCTACCCACCATCTTCTGGCAACTTAAGCCAGCCTGGTTCTGGAGGTAATCCTGACCTTCTTATAAATGGTAAGACTTCTGTGCTAACTTGGAAAAGGCATTTAGCACAATTGCAGCCTTACCCACACTCATAATTGTTTGTTGTTGATTTTTATTTTAATTATACTTTTATTTTTCATATACGTTATATATATTTTTTAATATTTAAATGCTGAAACACATGTGGACTATAATAACGTAGCTCACGGGGTAACAATCAGCAATGAACAATTTAGGATAGTCAGAGAAATTAAATCTTTCTCTGGTGCTATAGGCATTGGAGTATTACTGCCAATTAAAGAAAGTCCGTTGGGACAGCTGTAGAACCAGTGGCCAGTGAGGTATCCAGTCTGCCCTAGCTGGCATTGTGGCACATTTGGAAGTAGCACTAGTTATAGGGCAGGACATGCACAATGCATAATGGGCAGTGGTACAAATGCCCAGGATCTAGAGCTGAAGTCCACAGATGAGCTATGATGGCCTCTACTTCTGGATGGAAACATTAGCTATGATAGGTAATAGATATCCTGACAGGTTGCTTTAAAAGGAATTACAACAGGGTAAAGACACATTTTTAATGTTCTTATATACATAGAATAGAGTCGGTTGTTGTCTGCTCCCACTTTGTCTGCTCCCCCAAAGTGGGAGCAGACAACAACTGGAGCAGCTGTGCATGGCAACCAATGAGCTTCTCTTTTTCATTTTCAAATCTTCACTGAACAAACTGAAGAGAGGAGCTGATTGGTTGCCATGCACAGCTGCTCGAGTTTTTGTCTGCTCTAGTTTCGATAAATCCCCCCCACCCCCCGAGTGTGGCTATTTACTAACAAAAACATTTAGACACTTTATTAGTGTTGTATTCTAAACCCAACTCCTTGAAGTAATGATTAATTTAAATTGCTTTCCAAAATCATTATAAGGCAGTGGTTTGTTTACAATTCTTTTGAGTGCATGTAAATTGTGGAACACACCAGATTGACATATACCTCAACAAAAGTTTCATACTAGACCACAGACCTCTGTTGTTCTTCACTGATCTCTTAAGTAAATGCAGTCAGGCCTACCACCCATCATAATACTGACTCCCAGAAAAAATGAGGTTACCTTTTCCAAGCATCATCTCAACTCTTTCTGTACAAAGTATTATTTTACCAAAAGACTAGTTGATGCTTGGAACAGACATCCAGCAAACCTAGTGAGTCAGTGAGTGCATTTAAACATACTTGGGACACAAAAAAAAATAGTTCTACACATGTTAAAAAAAGGAAAATCAAAATCAAAAAGGGGCAGACTGGGTGGGCCACTTGGTATTTTGCTGCCAACACTCTTCTATGTTTCTATCAGAAACAAATCTTTGTGTGTAAAGTATTATGCCTTTCAGAACTAGATTGCTATGCACAGCCATGTCATACTGATGTTGTACTATTGTGGGTATTTTTTTTTTCATAAACAACAAAACCTAAATATGAGGCTTCAAATATTTTTGAGAGATTGAGGGCCAACGTGACCTGTATGTCAAGTAAATGTGGGCACAATATAATACTAATAAAATATATTTTTTCTTTGGTGCAATTTCCATATAACATGTACATAGCTGTGATTTGTATTAGGAATAATAATATAATTTATAATATAATAATAATAAGTCTGAAATTCACAACAAACCTAAATGCATCATAATAAATAGGTGTGAATTAGTAATAGGATAGCTTTAGTGGTAGTCTTTCCTTGCAGCTCCAGGTCTTGGTTATCTGAATGCAGTTTGCATGTTCTCCTCCTGATACACAAATAAGATACATTTTTGTTAATAGTTAAAGTACTTGAAAGCATTTTTAAGAGTTAACTCCTGAGATTAGTGTCACTTTAATGCACCCAGGTATCAGCTATAAAACATAGAGGGGGATCTGACATAGTAGACCTCTTCCCTTTGACATTATTTAGAGGTTTTTTTTTCCTTTCAAGGATTTTTGTTAAACATTAATAACTTAGCACATTGGGGGAGCCCCATTTTAGATGTATGATACAGCTGCTATGGTACATGACTTAAATTTTCTAAGTAACTACAACATATATGCTGGTAAATGTTACTGTATGCTCTGGAAAACAGGACTAACTCTAAATTTTTGTCTTTGTATTCTTTTAGGATCTTGGTCAACTCATGGATGAGTTGGAACCCCATATAAAGGACAGAATAAAGGTAAATGTAAATTAAATAAGTAATCTTTATATCTGCCTACAATTCATATTTAGGAAATGATTTGTGTCTCCAACCTCATGACCTAGCGCCACATGCTGTCTACATGTGTCAAAGCTTCATAAGTATTGGCACTCTTGGCATATCTTAACGCAAGAACAAAATTGTAATACATTGCAACTTGCCAGTCCTTGTATGTGGCTGCATTAGTTTTCATTTTTCAAGCTAAGTACATTTTCTGCCACTATAGAAAAATACCTTTTAGATAGTGCCAGAATTCCAGTGTCCTTGTAACTTTGTGAAAAATGTTACCAGCTTTCCCAGCTTCTGGGAACTACATGTAACCCCCCTACTATAACTAAGATAAGGAGAGGGGAAATGCATGTTCCCTGTTGTAGAGTTTTCATACTTTCTTTCAAGTAAAATCATTGTTGACAAAAAAGGAAGGGAAAACCTCTGTAAGGGAGCTTTGGATAGTCATTTATCCAGAACTAGAATAAAGGTTTGATGTACACTTTAACCTGAGGCCCCGTTCCCACCGAGATGTTTTATAGCTCAACTGCCAAAGCACTACAGCACTCATCAAGAAGAAATCCCATTGTTTTTAATGACCCCTGTTCACAGCTGAACTTTATGTCGCTCGAAGTGAACCACATGTACCTCTAAAAAGTACATGAGCTTCTTTTCAGGCAGAATTGAATGTTTTGGCCTTATAGACTTTTGCGATATTGGAAGTGCCTGAAAAACTCTTGAAAAGCCTGTGTTTACATGTGTTTTTCTGGCTTTCCCATGTAAAAGTCTATGGGCCAAAAACACTCAGTCCTGCCCCTATACTGCAAGCAGTTCATTGAAAAAACACTTGAAAAATGCATGTACATACGTGCATGAATTACCTCTAAATCACCTGGCTATCCTCATGCTTAGGTGTGAATGCAGCCGAAGTGTTGAAAAATAGACTCTTTATAGACCTCCTTCTTAACAAGTCATAGAAAACAGGGGGCAGGGATATATAAAACTCCCAAGGATCTCAATGAAATTAATTTTAGTGACTAGTTAAGGGGATTGGCTAATTTTCTTATCAGCAGCCCACCCCCCCCCAGCTTTATAAATTTAGACAAAAGTTTGAATAGGTTATATTAAGAGATCTAAACAGCTCTTCCATTACAGAAAGTTTTTTGCTTAATGCTCAAACTTGTTTCTGCTTACTGAGCTATAGTACATTGTAGTAGTATTATTTAAAATATCACATTTTGTTTTCTACAGTAAAAGCCAATGACAGCTAAAACAATAACAATCATTCTAGCAAATAATGAGCATAAAACTGGAACCAACGGAATCTGGAGCAGTAGCCCATGGCAGCCAATTAGCTTCTCTCTCTCATTTTCAAAGCTTAACTGAACAAACTTAAGAGAGAAGCTGATTGGTTGCCATAAGAAAACTGTATGCTCCAGTTTTCATGAATTTTCCCCCACTGAGTTATATTTGAGAGATTTAAGCTTATTGTTCCAAAATTAGCAATTTATTTGCCTTTATCTATAGCTTTACCTATGAGAAAGAGTTACACAAGGATTAAAACGCATTTAAGAAAGTTCTTATGCACTTTAGAGGCTTTATTGTAATCTTTAACCTGAATAACACAGTATGAACTTCTATTTGCTGATGTGCAAATAAACCAGCTTGCACAATGTCCTGTATAGTTTGGTCTTGAACTTATATCACAGTGTACATTGGTCTGTGTATCTCAGGAAGAAATTTAGTTTTTGTAAATATCGACACAAAATGCACAGTCCACATGATGGATTATTGTGAAAGAGGAACTGGAAACTAAAGCAAACAGTACCTAGAATTTTTGTGCATGATAAGATGTGTAAGATCACAAGCATGTTTCACATCATGTTCTCCTCCATTAAATGGTCTTTTGAAACCAATAAAGCTCAACCTCACAAAATTGCAACATTTGTTAAGCAAACAAATAGTGGTTGAGTTGTAGATCTGATCTTTGCCACCATGAGCAGAACTGTTGTTTTGCACACATCTAGCAGGGACTCAGCAGGGAAAGTCTCCTTACACCTGGAATGGCATTTCAGTGATCACATATTTATGGTAGCACGGGTTCAAAAACCTTAAAAATAAGATGTGTTGAAATGATTAATATTCTAGAAACACTGGAAATAAATATTTTCAGTATTGATTAATACAGCAGCACAAATTCCATATATGCCAACTCCCTCCTTGTTGGCCTACCACTAAACAGACTATCCCCCTTCAGTCTATCATGCCAGACTCATCCACCTTACCAACTGTTCAGTGTCTGCCACTCCACTCTGCCAATCCCTCCACTGGCTCCCAATTGCCCAACGAATAAAATGCAAAATATTAACAACAACGTTCAAAACCATCTACAACTCTGCCCCCAGCTACATCTGCAACCTCAACTCAAAATATCACCCAAATTGTCCTCTCCGATCCTCTCAAGACCTCGTGCTCTCTAATTACCTCCTCCCATACCCGCCTCCAGGACTTCTCCATAGTGTCTCCCATCCTCTGTAACTCCTTACCCCAATCTGTCCTCCTATTTCCTACGCTGCCCACCTTTAGTCAGCCCCGTTGGCTGTCAATCTGATTGGATGCAGACATTGTTCAGGTATTTTGAGAGCCAGCGGGGCCGACTAGCAAGATACTGAAGCTTGGCCCAGTGGGAGATTCCTCCATCCACACAGTTTAGCATAGATGAGGAATCTGTTGCACTTTTTCTATCTGACCATAGAAAATCTGCAGATAATCTATAGGTGTATGGCCAGCTTAAACCCTATTATACTGAAATTGTATTGTAAATTGTATTGCAACTGTACTGTCTCCCCCATTTTGTAAAGTGCTGTGCAAACTGTTGGCACTATATAAATCCTGTATAATAATAATGGAGCAAAAGTTGTTGCCCATATGACCCCACTCTAAACTGACAATCATCAAAAACTTTCATCTTGCTATTGGTTAGTCGACTTGTAAGCGTCCTACATTGTTCAGGCATTCCAGTGCTGCTGTTCATAAACTGTAAATCTTTTTATGCTCCCACCATGGAATCTCGGGCCATCTGCTGCATTCTCTATAATGCATGGGAAAATGATAGCAGTTATTGGTTAAAGGGAAAAATGTCAGTATTCTGTTTTGTTTTTGTATGTTTGCCCATAAAAATATAAGTATTTATTAGTGTTCACAGTTCAACCTAACTCTAAATATTAACTATGGATAAGCACATATGCCCAGGGTTTAATTTGCAGGGGGCTTGGAGAATTCTGTTTGAAATTCAGCAAACCCAAAAATAACAGGCAAATTACTGTAAAATAATAATTAACCAATAATAGGCAAATTACTGTAAAATTTAAATTTGACAACGTTTTAAAAATGTAATAAAACACACAATAAAGGCCTGCAGGGGATGGGGATGGGTGGAGGGTCACAGCAGCTAAACAACTACAGCTGTTGCTGACATGCACAAAAAGATAGTCCTGTGTGGCACACATGGATATGAAGCCCACCACATTGCAGTCCAGAAGTTTTTAGCCCAATAAAGCACAGTGTAACATTGTATAGCAACCTACTACTCTCCTTACTCAGACTGTCAGCTCACCCTTCACTGTTCCAACACACACTTACAAATGGGGAGTCATGCTGTAACTTAAAAGTTAAACTAAACTCAGGAGTTAAATCTTAAAAGTTCATTCAAGTACCTTAACTCTTCAAACCATCTCTGAATTGGTGCTGACACTGTCCTTACTTCTGGAAGGTGGCCACTTTTGTTCCTAATGGTCTCTGGGTGTATTGTAAAGTAGCCAACACTCCAAGCTCACCCCTGTGATGAACTACAGTCTCAATACAAATTGGTAAACTAAAAGTGAGATTGTAGTCCATCACGAGAGTGAGCATGGAGAGGTGGCTACTTTACAACACATATAGGGAACAAAAGTAGTCACCCTCAAGAAGGAAGGACAGTGTCAGTATGAATTCAGAGATGATTTGAGGATCTACAGCTGAGTGATACACAAATAAGCTACATTTTTGTTAATAGTTAGGGTACTTGAATGCATTTTTAAGATTTGACTCCTGATTTTCTTATATATGATAGCTGTAATGGATGCTGTGAATGTTATAATAGATACTGTGAACGCTGTGTGTCTTTGTTAAAACTAGGGATGCACCGATATCGTTTTTTCAGTAGCGAGTACAAGGTTTTTTTTGGTACCTGCCAATACAGAGTACCAATTCCGGTGCCGTGTGCCCTGATTATCAGGCAGTCGGGTCGTGGATCATGACCTGCTTCCTGATTGCCTGGGAAGATGATGTTCTATTGAAAGAACACCAGCTTAACTTGCCGGGGCTACCTGGCTTCCTGACCAATCAGGAAGCCGGGCGGCCAGTCATAAGGTGCTGTCCAGCTTCCAGATTAGTCAGGAAGCCGGGCTGCCTAGCAACAAGTGAAGCAGGCTGCCTAGCCAATCAGGAAGCCGGGCGGCATGTCATGACCTTTCCTGATTGCCTGGGAAGATGATGTTCTATTGAAAGAACACCAGCTTAACTTGCCGGGGCTACCTGGCTTCCTGATCGGTCAGGAAGCCTTTTTAAATTGTTGCTAGGCAGCCTGGCTTCCTAACCAATCAGGAAGCCAGGTCATTATGTGCCGTCTGGCTTCCTGATTGGTTAGAAATCCAGGCTGCCTATCAACAAGTGTAGTCAGCTTCCTAGCCAATCAGGAAGCTAGGAGGCAGGTGTAACGCCTTTACGGACTGGAGTAGCGTGGATCGCAGCTGCGGAGGCTTCTCAGGGTTGGAACTCTGGTTTCACTCTCTCAGTTTTAACAGAGAGTTAGAGTTCCTCGCATCACAGCCTCAGTTTAATTTATATGGTTAATGGATGGGGTTAACTATGCAAAATAGGTTGAGAAGCAGTGGCAAATGATAATTAAGAGTATAAATGCAGTCTAATGAGCTATACCCAAACTGGTGAAAGTACAAACCCCCAATGTAACCTTAAGCCTATGCAGGTAATACTTTATAACAGTCCAGCTGAGGATGGGGTGCAACTGCACTTAGAGTACTTGCGCTTTTGTAGATGTGTCACAATGGGAGCAGTAGGGGCTCCTGGGTGGTATCCGGATCCGGGGTATGCTGGAGGGCACAATCTGGAGGCTTGTGGAGGGTCCCAGGAGACAGCAGGCGTTTCTGGCTCAATATTGGAACGCCATGCTGTCTCAACTGGGCGTTTAAATAGGCCACTGATGGATAGGAGGAGCCGAGGGACGTATCGGCGCACTTCCGCGTTCCACGGTGGAACGCACGCGGTCCCGAAACCCGGAAATGAGGAGCGTGCGCTCCCCCCTGGAACGCAATCGACCCAGCAAAGGAGCGGCTGGCCGCCGCTTCCTCCCTCCTTGCCCGCAGGTGACGGCGGCAGCCGTTACAGCAGGTCATAAACCACGACCTGGCTTCCTTATTGGAAAGGAAGCCAGCTCCATGCTCCCTCGGTACTGCCAGTCAGAGGGAGATCTCCCTGTGACCGGAAGTTCCGGTATCGGAGGTAAGTATCCGAGCATTTGGGTAAGTACAAGTACTCGAACAAATACACAGTATCGGCACCGATACCAATACTAGTATCGGCATTGGTGCATACCTAGTTAAAACACATGGTGGTAGTTATTGTTTGTATGCATAAGGGTTAATTGCGGAGTTAACTGACCCTAGTGACAATAACATTCAGTCTGTTGGCACTGCAATCTTTGATCTTTGTCCTGAAGGGTGTAGCTGAGAATGCAAACATTACATACTTATGGGTGGGATTTAAGACTACCACTGTCACAAAATGACTGTAAAAGGGACAAGAGGGCATCAGTTGTGCATTAAAAAAAAAGATGATTCTACAAATGGTTTAGGAAGATGTTCTTTACAGTAAGAGCAGTTAACATTTGGAAATCTTTATGGCATGAGGTAAACAGAATGTATTCTATTTAATAGAAATTAAATAGAATTTAAAAAAGGACTATACCCCAACTGTAATAGTTTGGTGTAGCACACAAGCCAACAACGGATTGCTGAAAATTGACATTCCCCAGGTGTTGCTCATCATATAAGTCTGGAGAAGGGTGGTTCCCACATAACAGCATTTAAGGGCCGGATGTCCAGCAGTAGAGGAGTGGAGAGAAGGGGAGTGGAGAGAAGGGGGGTGGAGAGACGGGGAGTGGAGAGAAGGGTGGAGAGAAAGTAGAAGGGATAATGGAGGAGTGAGTCCTGAGAGGAGGCATGGGGGTGGCCCAATAGCAGCCATGGTCACGATGGTAAAGCAGTGTTAAATGTGCTTATTGTGGGGCTAACATGTGTTAGAAATGAGTTGTGATGCATTAGAAAATCCAAGGGTTCTACATTGTGTAAAATTAGATGTAACAATCAAGCACCAGCTTTGCTATGTTCATGATTGTTACACCTAATTTTACACAATGTAGAACCCTTGGATGTTCTACTGCATCACAACTCATTTCTAACACCTGTAGTAAACTTTTCCTGGATAAAGCTATGGATCAGGAGAGTATAGAATGTAAGTCAAGTTGTGGAGATTGTCGCTTATTAGAAGATGTTAAGTGGTCATATGTGTCAAAAAACGTGGCCCAAAAGGTAGCAAGCCTTAAGCAAGTCCATCATATGTGTAGCATCATGCCCAATTGAGTGGGACATGTCCAGCACGCTTCAGGAACTTAAGGGAAGATGGAAGGCAGTTTGTGAAACCATCTGAAGTTCCTCTCCTGTATACAGCTAGCCCCAGAAAGCTTATATGTTCGTAGAAATTATTTGGAAATATTGTACTCTGGAAGGGTGCATCAAGTTCCCTCTCCCATTCTGTCATGTAGTAAGGTAAGCTAGGGGATAGGTTTGATAGGCAAAGAGTTAGTGTAGAAGCAGAGATTGCATGGCTGTCTTGTTGCATGCACTAGGTTTTGAAAGAGGTAAGAGGCCTATATAATGAGCATTTGTGCCGTAAGGTGTTGTAAAAGTTCCTGAGTTAAAAATAGGCCAACCTGTACTCTGGAAGTGAACAAAATCTTCAGTGAGAGTTGTGAATGGCCTTAATTCTCCATTTGTCAATAAAAAAAGGTAGAATTGAACATTACACTGTTGGTAGAGCATTCAAGTATTTCTGTTTTTTTGCCCTGCTTAAACAAAGCACGGATTCATTTTGAAAGTCATTGTAATGGTTATTGTTCCCAGCTTCTAGTTCCTAGATGAGTAGGCTGACCATATTTCCTTGAGACAAAAACGGGACATTGGGATGGCAAAAAACAGGACGGTTTTAATATTCCATATTCATGAAAAAGTAAGATGATAACAAAGGTTTTATGACAATATAGTAGATGTGTACAGCATAAAGGTGTGGACAAAATTAATTATTATGCTGTTTCGGATTCGAAGGAACGAACCTCCAAATCCAAAACTGCACATTGAAAAAAAAATGTGCTGGCGGCCACATTGACCGCCGATGCATCCATACGAAACAGTGGGCGCCAATATCATGGTGCACCCAAGAGGGTGGTGTGTCTTCTTACGTGACCTCAGATGCACCAAGATGGCGGCGCCCGTACAATAGTAATTCGGATTCAGATGAAAGGCCGAATTGATAGAAATGCGTTGATTTGGCAGTTCGTCTGAATCCAAATGCACATCTCAATAATCAACAATTATTCTTCAGTGACACAACTCATACAATGCAGGGCATTCTTTCTGCACCTTTCCCCCTTTCTATAGTGCCTCATATCCTTTCATTGTGTCAGTCTGAGGAGCAAAGAACTATGCCATTAACCTTGACATTTCTTAACACTCTGGAGCATTCCCCTGCTGAGATAAAAGCTCTGCTGTTGATCATATAAAATGGCTGCCTAAAGTCCCCGCCAGCGCTTATTCTTTCTCCGTGGCAGCACTGACTGGGATGAAGTTACGTATAGGCGCAGAGTGCACTCTGTGCGCCTATATGTAACTTCCCCCCTGTCAGTGCTTCTGCGGAGGAAGAATAAGCGGCAGCGGAGACTTCTTAGGAGTGCGCTCTGTGCCCCTTCTTAATGAGAACGGCTAGCCGCATTGATGTAGAAGTTAATTACGTTCATTAGTTCATTAAGAGGCGCACAGCCTCAGAGTGCACTCCTAAGAAGGAAAACGGGACAAAATGGATTTTATAAAAGAAGCTGCGGGACAGGGTAAAAATTAAGTAATAACGGTACTGTTCCGTTTAAAATGGAGCATATGGTCAGCCTATAGATGAGGAGAAAAGAGGGGAGAGGAGGCATGAGTATGCAACTGAAACTCCCTTCCATCCTTCACAAGACGCATTGCATTCTATGAGAAAATACAAGATTTTTCTGGATGGACGAGGAGGGGGGTGGGTATGTGACATCCCTACAACGCTGGCAATACAGCGCTTTGTGTAGGACGCGGCTTCAAACAAATAATGATTTTTAAAGTAATCAGTCATCCACTCCTACTCTACTTATAATTACGGGTAGCTTACTTTACTTTTGCAGTTTCTACAATGAATATTATTTTTCCCAGTGATACTGTGCTGAAACCTATTCACAAAAAATAAATCATGTAGGTGGATGGGTCTGTCATTCCTCAAGACAATACATTTACATGGACTCACTTACTTATGATTATTTGAATGAATTTCCAAGGTGAAACAAAGGATAGAAAATAGGCCTGTTACTCTATCTGCAACGGGAGGTATTTGCACCTAACCAACATAGTAACACATCATTTTCTGAATACAATACACAAATAAACAGAAATGTCTCATATTAATACATGCACACAAAGCAATCTTAGAATGCAAACCGGATGAAGAAATGTCCAGAAAAAGGTTTACAGCACTCAAAGGGTTTTTGAAGATTAAAGACACAATAAGTGTCCGCTAGCACATTGCTGCATTTTGAACTGAAGAGTGCTTAATCATATGCCTTATGATTAAGCACTCTTGAGTGCTGTAGGCAGGTGGATAGAGTGCATTGTTTTTATGCTCATCATTTCTTTGGGCTTCCTCAAAATGGTGCGTGTGTGTGTGCGTGTGTGCGTGCGTGCATGCATGTGTGTAGAGGGGACATTGGATTGTAGGCTCTGCTGGGGAAGGGATCAGCATAAATCATTGCAATATTTACACCTCTCAATCTCACCTTGTTTACTACAACATGTCACACGCACACCGATGTATGGAAAACAAATTGTGCTGTGACCCATTTGATCTCTTTAATAACATCAATCATATTTTATAGTTACCCATGGCATCAAGATTATAATATGGTTTGTATGTACAACTATGTAGTAAATACATAGATATGTTTGTAATATACAAACTGGAATAACTGTAATTTACAAACATGTTTTCTTTACAAAAAAATTAGAAATAAATATATATATTGAATCTGTTTTCTTTTCTTACAGAGGAGTCTGACATTTGGAGATGATGGTTTAGAGGTATGTATTACTGCTGAGCATGCAAGGTCAATGTAAGATAACCGTTAGCTGTTTCTGTGACTGCAAGGTCAATGACACTGGCCACAGGGAAAAAAGTTGTCCATCAACAAGGAAGACTATTGAATCAGTGTATGGTAGTGAGTAAATACTGCAGGGAGAAGATGCGAAACATCAAATAACATACTTTAGTCTATCTAGCCATCTGTTTGATCTATGAAAACAATGTAAATAATAATAAAACCAGTTTTAAAGAGTCTGAAGACAAATGAAAATTGGGGAAGCTCTGTGTTTTAACTCTGACGAGTCCTCATCTCTCACAATCCCCTAGTAAACAGTAGAGGGACCTCTGTCCTACTGTGGTTTGATGAACTTGGTTGTCTTAATACTGCCCATAAATGGGGAACACTGGCAAATAGTGCCACTATACCAATGTCCCCATTAGATGATGCTGCCAGTGAAATTTGAAAATCAAAGAGTTGCAGGAGGAAATCTCTCTGAAACTGACCATAGTAGAGATCAGATAGTAAACATTTATAACCCAAAGTAGTCAACGTTTCTGGCAACAGACAACATACACTTAAGAGGTGTATTTATAAACAATTCATATTTGCCCTGTGAAATTGCATGTACATTCGTTCTGTGCAAATCTAGGTACAAACAAATGTTACTTGCATATTTTGTTTCCAGATTATATGTAATATTGGTTAAATATCACATTATGGCCTAGATAGAGCTAACAAGCATGGGAAGTAAATAATTCTTCCCCACACTCCTCAGCTCCATCTAGTGGCCATAATGCAGTATATAGCTGGAACTACATTGGATTTGGAAAGAAAATATGCTAATAACATTCGTTATTGCCTCCATTTACACAGAAAGAACATACAAGCAATCTCACAGCATAAATGGCTCTGCAAATTGTTTAATAACACACCCCTTAAAGCCCATTGCCACCTTTGTGATTTAGTGGTTAGCATTATTTGTGGTAATGTAGAGGTGCACTGATGATGTGTGCACATTTTCTTGACTTACATTGCTGGCTTTTTTTTTTTTTTATTGACTTTTTTAGTAGGCCTGAATCCTAGAAATGGAAATATTTCTCCACAGGAAACTCAGATACGGGGGTCACTAAACACATTACACTATTTACAAGGGCAGTTTATACAATGTGATTATGGAAACGTTCCCGGGGTGCCAGGGAGAGTTAGCTGTTTGGAGATCAGTGTCCCTGGTTAGCAAGCAATCAGGGACGCTGATCTCACTGCAAGTGGCCGGAGCCAACCGTAAGATCACGGCTGGCTCCGCCCAGCTGTCAGAAGCAGGCTGTCTGCGGGCCAATGGCCGGCCGCTCGGCCAGCTTCGGCTTTCAGCACGGCTCAGCCGTGATCGGGAGCTGTACGGGCTATTGTGAATAGCCCGTACGGCAACCCTTCGGTTCTACTGAACCGAAGGGGTCCTGGGGCCGAAGCTAGCCGAAGGATCGGCCGAAGCTACGGCCAGATCCTTCAGCAGCTTCGTGCATAGACCCCTTAGTTTCCATTTACCCTCTCAGCATGAGTATATTCTGAAATACAATATGTCTTTGTTTTTACAGGTTCCATCCAAGGACTCAATCTCTCTGTACAGCTACAAAGTAGAATCCACCATCACATCACATTTCGTCAATACCATGATACAGAGCAAAGTGGTGAACACTGCTTCATATCCACAGAGTCTCTCATTCGATATTCAGATTCCCAAAGGGGCATTTATCAATAATTTTACTATGTAAGATTCTTTTTGAAGCTATTTTATCATAGTTATTATTATTATTATAATAATAATAAAGGATTTATATAGCGCCAACAGTTTTGAGCACAAACTATGTACACAATATAGGGAGCAAGTACAATTACAATACAATGCCATACAAAAGGATTAAATGGCCCTGCTTGTGAGAGCTTGCAATCTACACAGATCGGCTAAAGGCGGATAGAGTTGGAGATAGCCGGATAGGTTGTGGCAGGGAGTTCCAGATGGTGGTAGAGGCTCTGGAGAAGTCACGGAGGAGGTGATGAGGGAACTAGAGAGGGGGTCGTCTTGGGAGGAGCGGAGAGGGCGCTTTGGGTGATACTATGAGATGAGATTTGAGATGTAACCAGGGGCAGAGTGACTTTCACATTTGTACATGGTAGCTTTTCCATACTATTGTTTTTGTATTAAATGGTAATCTATAGATTAGCCTGTAGAGGGAACAGTCACACTGCCCCCATTCTAAACAGCTACTGAGATAAGGAGGCTAATTTCCTAAAGGAGTTGGGAATATTCACAATCATTTAAAAAGCAAATTCCTGTTTTCTTTATCCGCAAAACAAATGGATAACTAAAGTGAATAGTGGCACAATTTATTGTGTGAGGATTCTCATTTCCTTTAGAAAATCAGCCTCAAGATATAAACCACATAAGGAGTGTGTTGTATTTAATGAGTCAGCCAACTAATTTATTTGCATTGTAAGAAGGAGCAGTAAAGCATAACCATTGTGTAGCACTGTAAACAGATCATTATACATATATACTGTAGATAGATAGATAGATAGATAGATAGATAGATAGATAGATAGATAGATAGATAGATCTATAAAATTTGTTGTGTGTGTGTGTATAAATATGTTCAAAAAGCATGGAAAAGACTAACTACTGGGACCATTTAAATGGCATTGTAAGGCTTACTTGGGGATGATGACACCATAAGTTTGATGTAACATAGAATGTTGTCTAATAGCAGATAAAGACAATATTGCTGTTGGGTTAGATCACCAAATCTGAAGGGAGGGATGGTTAATAACATTACATGAAGCATCATCAGTAATATAGATTTAACTGTATTTGACAGTTTTTGGAAATCATTTCTGAATAACTGTATATGATCAATAACCGAGAGACTATATTCCCATAATAATACAGTCTAAATATTTTTTCTTTTTAAGGAATGTTAATGGCATTACATTTAGTGGCTCAATAAAAGAGAAGTCCGAGGCAAGAGGTTTGTATGCTAAAGCAAGAGCAAGAGGAAAATCTGCAGGTTTACTAAGGTCAGTAGCTTTGAACATCCTAATGAAACTTATTTTTGACTTATCTTTAAGCTCCCAAGGTTTGAACTCAGCAACAATAAAAAATGACATTTAGCCAGTCAAAAGATTTCTGTGCTGCTCCTGCAGAAGACCCGGACTTCCAATTTTTGTTTAACAATTTAGCATAGTCAAATTACTAGTAGGTGGTTCTGGTTGTTTTCTATGTGTTACTTGGCTTATTATTCTTCACTTTTTTACAGCCTTATACATTTTACAATCATAGCCAGAGGATGGAGGATGTTTAAACACATTAGTGGGTCCAGGGGTCACTACATGACCAGCATGTTGAGTGTTCCACACATGGCTTATGGAAATTAAAATAGATGTAAACCCAATCACTAAAATGTCATATAAGCTTTAACATGTTGTTGCAATTATTTTAAAAACTATCAAATCTGAATCTTTCATTAAACAATATCTTTAATACTGCCATGAAGGTTCTTTTTCAGGCACTTCCTGTTATAGGGTGACAGTGCTCTACCCTGTGCCTCAATTTACCCCTGTGATGTCACTCTGTTACATTCTGTAAAAGGGAGACTACCAGCAGCCATGGTGAAGTACATTGCGCCGGCATGTTCTATTGTTGTCATGATCAGCAAACCCACCCTGAAAAATGGCATGCAGCAATTACTGGAGTACATGTCTGTAGACAGGAAGCTTCTGCTAGGAGGCTGCAGGAGATTAGCAGTGCTGAAATGGAACAAAGGATTAAAAATAATATACATTGAAAATAAAATGCTTTAACAAACTAAATTATATTAGGTTAGGGTTCACATGTATTTTAAAGAAAGATAAACAAATATATGGCCTAGTCCGGGGGTCAGCAACCCGCGGTTTCCGGAGCCGCATGTGGCTGTTTCATCCCTCTGCTGCAGCTCCCTGTCCAGGGGCGGAACTACCGCCGGGGCCTGCCGACGGGCTTCTCAGCAAGGGGGCGTGTCCTGTGACTCACCTCCTCTCCCGCCGCTTGTGTGTCACATGCCCTGCCCCCTGCAGTGCACACCGTCTGGCTGGGATGCTGGCTGTGAGGCTTGGCATGTGAAACCGAATGAGGAGCAGGGGGAAGGGGGGGTACGGGTGTAACTGCACACTGTGCGCTGTTATTTCATTTATTCAGAAAGTTATAATGGGGAACATTACATTACACTATTATAATTTCTGATTAAATGATTAGACAGGTCCGCTGTTCTATCAAAGTTTGTGACTAGGTTGGAATGTGTGACCGGTGACGTGGTCACACATTTAAATGTAATCCCGCCCAGTTTTTTGGTGGTGGAATGTGTGACCGCCAATAGGTCAAGCATTCCAATGCTTTGTCAGCTGTTCCAGGGCAGGTCGGCATCGCAGATCGTATGTGCAGGAGAACTGATCTGCCTTGGAACAGCTGAAATGTCACTTCTATCCGACTCTGTGAGTGGTGTGGAATGTGAGATTGTACTCACAAAGTCAGATAGAAGTGACATTTCAGGACCGAACAGCTGTTTCAGGGCAGATCAGTTCTCCTGCACAGACGATCTGCAATGCCGATCTGCCCTGGAACAGCTGACAAAGCATTGAAATGCTTGACCTATTAGCGGTCACACATTCTACCGCCAGAAAACTGGGCGGGATTACATTGAAATGTGTGACCACGTCACCAGTCACACATTGTAACGTAGTCACAAACTTTGATAGAACACCCCCATTATGTACGGCAAGGAGTCTGGGCAGCATGGGGGGCCAGGCCCCAGCAGCAGCAGGTAAGAGGAGTTGGGAGGAGGTACAGGGTAATGGACCCCGGCGACCAGCCCACCTGAGGCCCTGCTGAGCCCACCATAGAGAATCTCAGATGGGCTGTGAAGGATCTATGGTGTGCTCTGCAGGGTCACTCTCAGGTGGGCTCTGTGGGGTCTCAGGTAAGTCCAGAGTCCAGTGCGGTACTAAGCCCTGAGTCCAGTGAGTTACTAAGCCCAGAGTCCAGTGCGTTACTAAGGTCAGAGTCCAGTGCGTTACTAAGCCCAGAGTCCAGTGCGTTACTAAGCACACACATATACCTATATACATGCTATACATATAGCATAAAGCTAAAAAAACAATATATGTAGTGTTATCTTCATTTTAGATGTCGAAAAGGTTTTGTGGCTCCCGGTATTTTCTTTTCTGTGGGAAACGGGTCCAAATGGCTCTTTGAGTGTTTAAGGTTGCTGACCCCTTTTTACAGGCTACTATTATATCTTTTTACAGGTTAGGCCCTAGCCTGTAAAAAGATATAATAGTAGCCTGTAAAAAGATTTTAGAGGATGGGGTAAATTCATTAATTGACACCTCTCACTTTTCCTGATCATTAGGTTAAGTAACATTCCAGTTTACCTAAAGAAAGACAATAAACTGAAATAGTAAATGATTAGTGTTGGGTGGAAATATGAGAATATTTACACATAGTGATGTATGTCAAAGAGCTTACTAAATTTTAATCGTTTAGAATATCTTGTCTCATTGCATTTGATAAGCTTAAATATAATATTTTTAGGGCCATTTATGTCCAGGCTCTATTACAGTGCTCCAATAATAGTACCGGATAAAAATCTTCTGTTTTCTTTTTATTAATTAACCCTGATTGATTAGTTACAGTTGATATTCTTAAATATTGTCATGGGCAGGACTAATACCCTTGATATGGAAAACTTCAAAGCTGATTTAAATGTGCCAGGAGGAACCAAAGTTCAGTTTGAAATTAATTATCAAGAAGCCCTTCAGAGAAAACTTGGGACTTATGAACATGTGCTCTATCTGCAGCCAGGAAGAATAGCAAAACACTTTGAGGTGAGAGAACCTGTGAAAGTAAGAACAGATGGCTGCATTCAGCTAGTAATTGGTAATACATGGAAATTGACTTGGTTTCTGTTATTTATTTTAGGTGGATATCTACATCTTAGAGCCAGAAGGTCTAGGCACTGTTAATGTGGTAAAAACAGTTGCAGATAGATTTTCTAATCTCATTAAAGTTGACAAGAGTGATAAGAAGGTAATACCTGAATTCATCAAATTTTTAACCTAGCACTGTATTTGGCAAGCTCTACTCAGTTTTGGTAATTCAAGCAAAATATAATTATTTAAAGGAGAACTATGGGGTCAGTGTTTTTCCCCATAGTTCTCCTAAGGGTCACGGGAGGACACAAACTAGCATCCTCCCGTGACCAACAGCTCAATATACCGCGAGCTGCAGCTCGCGGTATAGTGAGACCGCCGCAGCCGCGACGGGTCCCGACATTACTGTCGAGATCCACCCAGCTGCGTGATTGATAGCTGGCTCTGCCTATCTAGAGGCAGAGCCAGCTGTACCCGCCCCCTCCCCCGTCCATTCCTCCAGTCAGCGCTGGAGGATCGGACAGGGGAGGGGGGGAATCCCTGCAGGGAGCCGTGAGGGACAGTCACAGGTCTCTGCAGGGACAGGATCAAGAAGTGAGCAAGCGACGGTATGTGTTCGCTCACTTCCCATTGTATTGAGCGACGTGTGACAGTTTCATTGTCACACGTCGGCTCGAACTATGAGGCTGAGTGCTTTTCACTCACCTCATAGTTCTCCTTTAAGTGCTGTCAACCCTTAGACAATGATCAAAAAAAATATTCAGACTACCGTAAACTGTTTAAAAATTGGAATTTATAAAGCAAATTATTGACACAATTAGATGCAAATCAGGCTGCCTCTCATTTAGCAATGTCTATGCAACTAAGTATTTGCACCCCCTACATCTGTAATCCTGGGCAACCAAGTGCGACAGGTTCCCAGGGTTTTGAGAATACAGAATTTCACTCTAAACAGATGCACAAAAAAAATGATCATCAGAGTTGGCTTTCATTCCCTCACAGTGCAACTTTGGAGCAGGTGAGGGAGAAAGCTGTAACCTTGTCGTAAATATGGCCACAAATCTGTTTCACTGCTTATGTTCAGCATTACCTTGCTGTGTGACAGAATTACTAAATTCAACACCCACCCCAATGTGGTTATTACTTTATCTGAACTTTGTTTTCACATAATCAAGTTTAGAACTAAGTAGTAGTGAAGTTGAGTTTTGATGATTGCCCATCTTTTAAGTTCTAACGTTGTTTTTCCAAAACCCATGCAAGCTGCTTTCCCTTTGGCGCTTTGGCCTTCAGAAAACATGAAACCCACCTGGTAGACTTTTTTTTGTATAGCCCAGTAGAATTGAATTATCTCCAATTTCTGGTAACAATGTTTTATCCAGTTGAGATTTAGGGGCTTCAGACTTCTGGTTTGTCTTGGATATTGTAACTATCCACCAGGGTTTGGTTAAAAAAAATAACATATTCAAGTTTAAACGCTAAAGTAAAAGTGGAAGAGTCAACATTTAGTCCCCGTTCACGCCTAGGCATTTTGGAGCTCAAAGCTAAGCGAATCAAAATGCTCAAGACAAGGAATCCAATTCATTTATTTGGCTTCTTTTTACACCTGAGCGTTTTGTTGTAAGCAGAAAAATGCTTGTCAGTCATTCAGTCAGAACCTGTGAGATTTTGCCAGGTTGTGTAATGTTTAATATCTGACAATTATAGATATTTAATCAATTGGACATATATAAAAATCTTCAGGGCAGAGAACTGTTTTTAAATAGTTTTTTTTATGTTTTTTTTTTTTAATTGGTCATTAATGAATTGTTTTGTAAAAAGTATACCTTCATTTTAAAATAAATTTGAATTGATAATTAACTATGAAATTTTGAGTTTAATATATATTTCCAAGTCACCTACATTGTAAGATACAATTGCATTAGGTCTGTAAGGATTTAAATAAAAAGAAGAAGATTCACATTGGCATTCCTTCTATCATTGTTACTAAGAATTATTTATTACATTTTATCCTGGCACAGGCTCACATATCCTTCAGGCCAACTGTTGATGAGCAGCGTGAGTGCCCCACCTGTCCAACTACTGCAGTGGATGGAAGACTCAGCGTGAAATATGATGTAAACAGGGAAAAATCCAGCCAGCTCCAGGTAAGCATGATAAAAACAGAGAATAACATGTCATCTCTGCATATGTATTAAACTTGGTAGATAGTCATTCATTAGAAACGGATTTGACAGCCTAGTCCTAGTTTTGCCATGTGTATTGTAAGCATAGTTTATACGATGGTAACATACTGTGCACTGCAAACTATTAGAAAATCCTAATCTCTACAACCGCAATTCACACAAGGATGGCAACACAGTATTTCAGCCAGGCACTGATGCTCTGAGATATTGTGTTAAAATAATGTTTATTCTACACACTGTATGATTATCAAGCAAATGTTTTAAATAATGAGTATTAGAAAAGGCTAATATATTGGCACATATTCTTCATCTTTACTGAAAACGATGAGAGCACTAATAGAAATCTTTTTTATAACTGCTTTCCTGCTTGTTTCACATAAGGTAGAATGCACAGAAACCAGTTTTTGCTGCTGACTGAGGGGAAAAATTTAAATTCCCGTTTAGGGCCCTTTATGTCTTAATATGGAGGGGTTCCCAATTCTTAGAGCACCTTAATTAACGATATCAGTATTCCAGCTACACAGCACTTTTGGAACTTGGCAGATTGGGATCCTAACATGTTCTCCCTGTGCTTGCATGGGTTTCCTCTGGGTACTCCGGTTTCCAACTACATTCCAAAGACATGCTGGAAGGTTAATTGGCTCCTGTCTAAATTGGCCTTAGTGTATGTGTGCAATAGGGACTTTAGATTGTAAGCTCCTTGAGGGCAGTGACTGATGTGAATGTGCACTATGTAAAGCGCTGCATAAATTGATGGCGCTAAATAAATACCTGTAAAAAAATAATAATAACCTACAGAAAAATTTAGTTTAAGATTGTACCACAATACCTGATATCACCCGCTGCAGGTAAAAATCTGTAACTACAATAGTCAATAGAATTAGGAGCTCTTGAAGTGGGGCACCCCTCTGATTTCCTGCATGGAGAGGTCACAAATAAGCAAGGGCTTTTCAGTTTTATCATTAGAAAATATAAGCCCTGCTCTTGTTTTGACCGCAGGCCAACCTTCTGGTGCCAGTACTATGCTTTTTCTAATTATCCTTAAAAAATTTAATATTTTGGGAAATAAAGAATATTTTATATATTATGGCATTTTGGGTCACAAATCTGATAAAAGCTGAAGAAAAACGTGTAAAGATCATGTCAAAGCAGGAAATGGTACATGCTAAAACAATATTTCTATTATTTCTCCATATCAGGTGTTCAATGGATACTTCCTTCATTTCTTTGCTCCAGAAAATCAGCCTCCACTCCCAAAGAATATTTTATTTGTTATTGATGTCAGTGGTTCCATGTGGGGAATTAAGATGAAACAGGTAAGTGAAGGACACAACCTAAAAAAAGAATAGATTTGGAAGATCTCATATGTTTTAAAGGCCAACTAAGAGGGGGAAAAAAACACAGCCCAGTACATAATCACACCAGTCTGGGCTCAGGGTAGTACTGCATTGAAAGTTCCTCACAAACCATTACATAAGTGCTGTTCAGTATTGGAGTAAGGACTGCCCGCTTCGGGAAAAGGGCGGGGATGTCACCAGTCAGGACAGAAGGTCCTTGGAAAAAAAGGTATGCATACAGCAAATTACAGCAAGGAGTGCAGGGTTTAATACCCCCCTTTCCCCCCGGCACCCACCTTGAATAAAATATAATTTTGCACTCAACTGACCTGTAAAGCATGTTTTCATACCTATGCATGGTGTTCTCTTCAGACAGTTGAAGCAATGAAATCAATTTTGGATGACCTTCGAACCGATGACCAATTTGGTATTGTTGACTTCAACCACAATATCCGATGCTGGAAGGATGAGCTTGTTTATGCATCACCCACTGAAAAAGAAAGTGCTAAGAGATATGTCCAGAATATACAGGCTATTGGAGGTACAATTTTGCATTCAATTTAATCCTGCAAGCTAAAGCTTTAGTTTAGTTTAGATATTTTTGGATACAGCATTAGTCCTGTAAGTAACCTAGAGAAGTGTTTCATACTATCTGCTGGCTGTTGATTAATGTGAAAAATCTCTCTTCAGTGATGATGTATCTTCCAGTGAACCTCTGGCACTGCATAGGCTAACTACCTCGTGTGTAGTGGAGGAGGGGCAAAAGAATGACAGGATCCCCTTCCTCTAATCACAAAATGCCTTGAATTCTTCGAAAATAAAACTAGGACTTTGTGAATGGCCAAATGTGGGGGCAGGAGAGGAGGGCAAGCAGTGCTGATCCTTCACTGTTACACGTTCACTGCTGTGAGGAGCATACAGCAATACTTAAAAGAGAACTATGGGGTAAGTTCTCTTAAGGGTCATAGTTCTCTTAAGGGTCATGGGAGGACTGACGTCCTCCCGTGACCCAAAGCTCAGTATATCGCGAGCTACAGCTTGCGGTATACTGAGACCGCCGCAGCCGGGATGGATCCCAACATTACTGTCAAGATCCACTCAGCTGTGTGAGTGACAGCTGGCTCTGCCTATCTAGAAGCAGAGCCAGCTGTACCCGCCCCCTCCCCCGTCCGTTCCTCCAGTCAGCGCTGCAGGATTGGAGCTGGGAGGGGGGAATCCCTGCGAGGAGCAGTGACTGACAGTCACGGCTCTCTGCAGGGACATGATCGAGAAGTGAGTGAGCGACGGTATGTGTTCGCTCACTTACCGATCTATTGAGCGGATGTGTGACAGTTTCATTGTCACACATCTGCTCGAACTATGAGGTGGAGTGATTTTCACTCACCTCATAGTTCTCCTTTAATGGAGGTTTTAATTAGTAGCCAGCAGAATGTAGAAAACATTTTATTAGAGATAACTTACAGGACTGGTGCTGTATCCCTCCAAAATTGTTTACCTATACCAGCTTTAAAAGAAATCTCTAGTCAGAATATTGTAGTTTAATAATGTACTTAATATGTGGTTAAGTTCCATTAAAATAAACTGTAAAAGTGTTTATATGAAAAATTATTTTTGTATTAGTGTTTATTCTTCAGTCTCTCCATTAGGACACATTCTGTCACCAGACCATCAATAACAGAAACTTTCCCATAAGAGTATATGTACATTAGTAGCACCAGCAGACTCAGATCTGTCACTCAAGTGACACTCTATAGTATTTCCATTCAGCCAAGTCTTTTTCCACACCATGTCTCTGTGTGGAGGTGGCCATTCCGGTTGAGGCGGGGCTTTGTTTCCTCATGTCAGACTGAAAATTGTTAATCTGATATTACTTTTCGAGTCCAGTTGCACCTTAATTCTTCATGCGGGGTGTTTAGTATCATAAATGTTGACACACAATAGTTTATTTCTATATTATTATGTGGTACTGGAGTGATAGCATTATTTTCTTTGTGATTTGTGTGGTTTAAAATTAGGTTAAGTTTAGAGGTATGTTCAGAATAAGGTAAGGTTTTGGTTTAGGGGCACCTTCAAATTATGAGTTAAATTGAATTTCTTTCAAAATGTAAGGCTGTACTTCCATGATAAATACATTAATTCTAAAGCATAGAACATGAAAACATGTGAAATGTTATCTAGAATCATGTTGGAGGCTTAGAAAAGATTTATAAACATTAGGAGATACTCACGTGTTCATAACGATTTAAAACATATTCACTGTTGCTTAAAGTAGTGTATACTGTCCATGTATGTATGTCAAAGTAATATGCTAATAATCTTAACAGGCACTAATATCAATGAAGCCCTTCTTAGAGCAATATTCATACTGAAAGAAGCAAATGACCATAAAATGTTGGAGCCAAACTCAGTTTCTTTGATTGTGCTGGTTTCAGATGGGGATCCAACTGTAGGTAAGATAAAAATGTGTTACTGTAACTATGTAAATGAAGTGCAAAATATACATACTTGGTCCTTAACACTGTAATCAGTAAATTGCTATGCCAATCCATATCGGGGTTTTTGTATAATGAGTTTTATCTGACCATACTCACAAATGATTATAATATTATTATGATTATTATTATACAGGATTCATATAGTGCCAATAGTTTGCACATCGCTTTACAACATGGAGGTACGCAGTACAGTTACAATACAATTTCAAAAAAGGAGGGTTAGTAGGGCCCTGCTCGTGAGAAATTACATAGTTACATAGTATTTGAGGTTGAATAAAGACATAAGTCCATCAAGGTGTGTGTGTGTGTGTGTGTGTGTGTGGGTGTGTGTTCTTAAGAGTACCTGTACCCTTGTACATTTCAGTCTCTCAGGAAGTCGTCCAAAAGCATCTTGAATGATTCCAGATTAATTGCGGAAATTACCGCTTGAGGCAGTGAGTTCCAGACCCTAACCGCGTGAACTGAGAAGAACCCCCTTCGCCCCTTGTGTTCGAATTTTTTTTTTTCTACCAGTTTTAGGTGGTGTCCTCTAGTCTTTGAAATAATCTCAAAGAGTTTGTTGCTAAGACTATGGAACATTTTGTACATGAAAATCATGTCCCCCCCTTAATCTCCTTACTTCCAATGTTTAAATTTAGTAGCCGTGTCTCATAGCTCTGGTCCTCCATTCCCTTTATGATTTTGGTCGCCCTCCGCTGGACCTTCTCCAGTTCAAGGACATCCTTTCTGTGGACCGGTGCCCAAAACTGCACCGCATACTCCAGGTGGGGCAGAACCATTGATCTGTAAAGTGGCATAATTATAGACCTATCCCTGTAAAATATTCCCTTCTTGATGCAGGACAAGATTCTACTAGCTTTGCTTACAGCAGCCTGGCACTGTAATTTATTATTCAGTTTGTGGTCTACAATGACCCCCAAATCTTTCTCCATTTCCGACTTCCCTAGCAGCATACCCATAATTGTATAACCCATTTGCCTATTATTCCTCCCAAAGTGCATAACTTTGCATTTATCGACATTAAACCTCATCTGCCACATAGTTGCCCACTCCCCTATTTTATCCAGGTCCTCCTGCAATGTTACACTATCTTGCTCTGTTTCTATTACCCTCCCAATTTTGGTATCGTCAGCAAACACTGAGATATCGCTGTGTACTCCGTCCCCGATGTCGTTAATAAACAGGTTGAAAAGCATGGGTCCCAGCACAGAACCCGGAGGCACACCGCTAATGACACTAGCCCAGTCTGAAAGGGCGCCATTTATTGATACTCTCTGTACCCGTTCCTTTAGCCAGTTCTCTATCCATGTACACACCCTTCCATCTATGCCCATAGCTCTCAGCTTGTATAGTAAGCGTTTATGAGGTACCGTATCAAAAGCCTTAGCGAAATCCAGATATACCACATCCACAGACCTCCCTCCATCCAGATCTCTACTTACCCCCTCGTAAAAAGTCAGTAGGTTAGTCTGACAGGAACGGTCTTTCCTAAACCCATGCTGGTTGTCATTTATTTTGTCATTTTCCCGCACGAATTCTACTAAGTGGTCCTTAATCATTCCCTCTAACAGTTTACAAACTACCGATGTAAGACTAACTGGTCGGTAATTCCCAGGTTGGCATCTTGCTCCCTTTTTAAATATTGGAACTACCGTAGCCCTCCGCTAGTCACTCGGAACTCTATTAGTCATTAGAGAGTCCTTAAAAATGAGGAATAATGGTCTAGTTGTACCCTCGCTTACTTCCTTAAGTATCTTGGGGTGTAGATTGTCAGGTCCCAACGCTTTATTTGCATTAAGTAGACTAAGTCTTTGTTGTATCCCGGGTTCTGTCAACCACTTGGCTATATTTTGTGATGAACTATGTGTTTTATTATCGGTGTCAAACCCGTTTCCCTACAAACCCTACAATCTAGTAGGAAGGGCCATTGATACAAAAGGAAATCATTGTGTGGGATGAGTTAATGGAAGAAGTAAAACGGACAGTTATTATGTCATGGTGGAGTAGGCTTCCTTGAAGAGAATGGTGAGATTTGCAGAGAGGGGCGGTAGACACTTGGTTGGTAAGGTGGATGAGTCTGGCAGTAACATTCATGATAGACTGAATGGGGGATAGCCTATTTAGTGGTAGGCCAACAAGGAGGGAGTTACAATAGTCGAGGCGAGAGATTACAAGGGAGTGAATTAGAAGCTTTTCAGTGTCATCTGTAAAAAAGAGGTCAATTTTGGAACTGTTACACAGGTTGAGGTGTCAAGATTTAGATAGTAAGTGGATGTGGGACTTAAAGGAATCAAAAGTGAGTAGATGTGATGTATATGACTATGATTTTTAATGCTACTGTTAAAAAGAAAAAGCCATTTAAGTTCATGACAAAATGCTTTTTTACACTTGACATGTCCACATCCTCCTTTAGTATTTAGAATGCATAGAATAAAAATTCTGGATTGTATTCCTCATACAGATCATTTTATTGTCTGCACAATGTTTATAACCAGTTTTTGCTTGAAAACATGTCACCTTATGATTAAATGTTTTATTGGAAGTGCTCTAAATCATGCATACAACGGCATTTATATTGACTGTTTCTATCTAGGTGAACTTAAACTTTCTAAGATTCTGAAGAATGTTAAGGTAAACAATCGTGATGAGTTCTCCCTCCATTCCCTTGGTATTGGATTTGATGTAGACTATGACTTCTTAGAAAGACTTGCCCAGGAAAATCATGGACTAGCTCAGAGGATCTTTGGAAACCAGGATACAGGAGCCCAGCTTAAGGTATGCTGTCTCTGCATTTCCTTTGAGGCCTTATATAACCTGCAGGAAAAGGGATAATGACATCCCCCATATTTCTCTCATGACATATTTACTTTAATGGGGTTATGGGTTGTACACATTTTTTCTAAAAATGTTTGTTTGAAGCAGTTTTTGATTGTTTTAATCATTTTGTATAATACCATTGTCTCATTTTAGTCTTTAGCAAGAGGTCTTTAATGGTGCTTATAAAAGTAGTACTCATTTTAACCTTCTCAGCTAGTTATATTCTATTTGGGAAACAATAGTATGTATGTATACAACGCCCATCCTTGCCAGCAATACCATTCTTAAAGAGGAAGGAATAGTAAAAAGTTTTGAATCACTACATGAACAAGGACACCGCACCCCTAATATAGGTAAATACTTTAGATATACCGAAGCTTCATCAGGAAGTTGGAGGTAGCCTTTAAGATTCTTAAAGGCTACCTCCGACTTCCTGATGAAGCTTCGGCGAAATGCATAGAAGGCTGGACGCAGTACAGACTTGCAGTATATCTTACTTTGATTATGACTATTTATATAAAATTATTTATTGTAATGTAATTGATAAAATAAGTTCATTGTATCTATTATGCATGTATCATGCACATGTACAGAGTCCAGGGAGGTTTTATGCTGTTTGATCATGGATACTAGCGGGTATATTATTTTTATCATGTGGATCATGTAATCTTTTAATAAATAAATGTTATTTTACTATGTAATTTTGTCATTACTATGTTGTATTATCCCTAATTGCATTTTTTTACACCTTAAAAGCCCCATCTATCTCTTTTTTTGCTGTTTACTTCAAGAGGAAGGAAAATAGATTAGCTGGGTTGCATTTATTCAGCCAACCACATATGTTTTCCCAGTGGGATAGGCTATCACCAGGGTGTATAAATATTGCTCCTTTCTTTACTATTAGCACAAACATGTATCCCAGGTTGAACTGAATGATTGTAGAAAGATCTTTAGTAGGAAGAGTGTTTAGGCATTTGGATTGTGTCTGTATTTCCAACCACCATCTAATATTTGGAGAAAGCCTAAGAGCTATAAAAATCTTTTTGCAACTTAGAGTATTATTAGTACAAGATGTGTGACATCAGTTCATAGTAAAACAGAACGTATGCAGGGCAGTTTTGGAAATACAAGCTTTACCATACACAACTACTTAAAGTGCTATTGACTGCTTCCCGTCTGGCCGTTGTAATTAAACAGTTAACCTTTAACCACGGGTGGCCATTTTTTAGCGTCCTTTACCACTCGCACTCATGCACAGACGAGCAGGAATCGTGAACACTGTTTCCAGCTGGCAATGGCTGTTATATACAAGTGATCAGGTAGCTATAAAGCGTACGTGGGAGTGCGCAGACCCCCCCCCCCCCCCTCCACCGCCGCTGCCGGCTATCCCCGGCTCTGATCTCCCTTGTGCAAGCCCGGGATCGGCAAGGCGGGTCTCTGCACAGAGATTGGAGGGAGTTCAGCACATTTCCAGCGGCTGATCTCACTTCGGATTTCTGAATGCGGACCCAATGTGTATTACATCACCTCCGCTTGCAGCCTCTCATTTCTCCGGCTCCTGTAGCCAGAGAAGAAGCTGATGAAGCAGATCTCTACTTCATCAGCTTCTTTGGGGTCCCTAGGTGACATTAGGGGTCTAATAGATCCCTGATGTCCCCATAAGGAGGGCCTGTCACTGTGTCTGTGCTAGCACATAGGGAGCTAACAAGCTCCCTATGTGATAGCAAGAATGTTAAGTGTAAGAAAAAAAAGCACGTTTAAATGTGAAAAATTACATAAAATTTTGTTTGAAAAAAACTATTTTTTTAAAAATCCCCATGTACACACACATAGAAATGCAAACATGTATCAGGTGCACCTACGTGTGAAAACCACGATTGCATGTTACTATGACCATGAACGTCGGAGTGTGATCAATAATTCTAGGGCCATAGATCACTGTTAAGGCTAAATTGATGAGCGGTAAAAGCGTTTAAATCATTGCCTACGGGCAGTTTTGAGTATGGCAGTTTTTTGAGATTTCGCGAGCACACACAATTTTAAGACTTAATATGCTTGGTGTCTATTTACCCGACGTGACCCCATCCTGTATATTTTACCAAAAAATTGGGTAATAATAAATGTTTCATATCATAAATTAGGGTAAAGAGTTGTTTTTCTCAAAATTTTCTGTATTTATTTCTTATATAGTAAAATATAAAAACCCCTGTGGTGATTAAATGCCACCAAACAAAAGCTCTATCTGTCCCAAAAAATTATATAAAATTAATTTCAGTACAGCGTTGCGTGACTGAATAATTGTCAAAGTACCGCAGTGCTGAATACTGAAAATTGGCCTGGACAGGAAGGGGGTTTAACACCCCGGTCTTCAAGTGGTTAAAGGTCAAAGGTTTTTAGACTATTACAAATGCTGGTTAAATCACGTACAATGGATGCTGCTCCTTGATCTCTAAAAGTTTTAGCTTCCTGCAGAATCAGCTGGTCCCCAAAGCACTGGCCCTGATATCCTGTTTTAGGGTGGCTTGTTTGCCTTGCAGGATCCTATGGAGCCACCCTTGTGTGTGTTAATAAGCTGTGCGTCTCTACAAACACACAATACAAAATCAAAAATTTCCACGCACACTTACCAGCTAGCCGGCAAACAAAAATAAAAAATTACACTGTCTAACTCTTAGGATTAAAAGTAGAGGTGTTAGTTGCACAGCTTTTTCAAAATATGTGGAAGCAACAATGCTTCGTCAAGGCCCCTCTGTGTAGTGTGGTCCTAACTCTAATCTATGAGAGCCTCTATCTTGGAGCATATATAGCAAAGGATGAATTGGATGCAGGTTTGCCAGAAGGCAGCCCAATCTCCTTAAAGGTTCAGGGACACAACAGAAGCTCAACACATCACAATGACAGCTGAAGCCCCCCGTGTGTCCCCACATCAAACACACAGACACAGCAAGGCAAACCATTCCCCTGGTCCCCACTCCTCCCTTCCCCATTCTCCAAGCTAGTAGATGGAGAGCTGCTGGAGAGTGCTCTGTCCCTTGTAATCTGTTACTGGACAGGAAATTTAGGGAAGCCGAAGCTGAGTAAGTTGGAGACAGCTGTTTGGAAACATAATGAATGTAAGTGCTTGGGCAAAATTTTAAAGAAATATTTTGCTGGGCAATGTATATTTGTTTGATCTGGATTCAGTATTGGAAAAAAAGTTTTAGAGTTTAATAATACTTAAATTGTGTCTTATAGGAATTTTATAAAAAGGTTTCCACTCCGTTGCTGAAAGACATAATTTTCGATTACCCGACAAATGGCATTTCAGATGTGACTACTAGCCGCTTCCACCACTACTTTGGAGGTGATGAAATTGTTGTTGCTGGTAAAGTTGACGCTGAGAAGACACCAAAGGTCGAAAGCTTGATCACTGCAACTTCTGCTGTAGGTGTTCTATGCAATTTAATTTCCTGTTTGTGACTGATACAAGTTAAACTTTCTGTTTATTGTTTTTTTTTTCTAGTTCCTTCAAAAAGACTACTGGGAGGATAAATTGTATAAAGTTGTAATTTAAGTAGTTGCATGCCGCCACAAAGTCATTTGCCGCCTGCAATAATAGCATTCATGATTTAAGGTTATATGTGGACCACAAAAATGGCTAATGTATACAGTAATCTTCATGTTTTTGCTCTTATTCCTAAAGGGGCAACTTGGATATCGTTACATATTCCTTCTTACCGGTCTACCTGGGTTTTAGATGCTAATACCTGTTCCACTGGTGACCACAGTAGACATTTGTGCTCTGCGGTGTAATGACTACTTTACAATCCAGTGCCTGGTATCTGCTAATGCAAAGTACATAAAGTCTTCCTTTTGCAAGCTTTATAGGAAGAACATTAATTAAACTGAAAGGCAAAAAGTACATTTTCTATGCTTTCCGTTAGGCCCTCCTTTGAGATGAAACACTGTGTGTAACCCAGAATGAGAACACAGCAACATTACTAGATGTTTTACATGATGAAAGTCTAAGGCAATTTAAAGTCAGGGTATATGATTTAACAATACATATATAATATTTCTTTCATGTGTAGGGGGATATACAGTTCCTAATGGAAACAATAACAGAAGTAGAAGCCCTAAATGAATTCTTTGCAGAAAGCAAGCATGCCTTCCCTGATTTTGCCAAGCAATACTGGGCTCAGCTGACAATCAACCAGTTATTAGCCCAGAGGTAAGGAAGAGGATGCCTCATTTTCTTACTGTTTATATACCAGTAGAGTGTGTGTGTCAATAAGGGGGGAAATGATTACTGCCAATACAGAGAAATGTAAAATAGGATTAAAATTATATTGTAAAACATATATTAAAAAGTAAAATATTTTCACGACAAGCAAGTAAGAAGAATGCACCATCAAAGTGACTTAATAACTAATATCTTAAGTCACATTACTACAAAGCTGGAGATGAGCTTTAACAATATATATTTTTTATATATTTTAACCACAGGTTAGTAATCTATCATTTGCTGCAACTGCTCAGGCACCCCTACAGTGTTAAAATTTCCCCAACCCCTGGCAGTGGCACGTATGGTAGAGAGCATAGCCTGCAGGTTAATGTGTATGAAAATATAAAGGCTTGTGAAATAAAATGTATATTCTAAATACTATTTACTGTAAGTGTGAACAACATATAGTTATCAGAATACAACATTTTTCTTTGACAGTGGTCCTTTAAAGAATATGTATTTGACATTAGTACTAGCTATAATAAATATGTTAACCAAACCAATACCAGCGTGCACTGGCCTTGTGAAGTAGTAAAGACGCTTTAAAAAACTTTTTTTAAATACACTCACAAGCAATAGTAGATTTTAGTTCATCACTGTATACAACAAGGCTTCAGTTTCAAAGTGTCCATAAGAACGCTTTCAAACATCTCATAATACCACATGGACATACTACACTGGCTACGGCCTGCCTAGTATGAGTCCGCTGCATCAGAGGCTGCCCACCTCTCAGAATATTCTGAATACACACTGTACTCGCTTAATGATCTGGCCCAATGGAAATGACCATGTGTGGCCATAAACACATTGATGAGAGCACAGGATGAAGTCAACTAATATATCTACTAGGGATGTCCCAATGCCACTTTTTCAAGACCAAGTACAAGTACTTCCGCACATGTACTTGCTGATACCAATCACCAATACTTTTTCTTAAAGGGACAGGTGACTTTTTAAAAAAACAATACAGACTAATGATTTTAGGCCTGGTCTACCTGGGTTTTAGATGCTAATACCTGTTCCACTGGTGACCACAGTAGACATTTGTGCTCTGCGGTGTAATGACTACTTTACAATCCAGTGCCTGGTATCTGCTAATGCAAAGTACATAAAGTCTTCCTTTTGCAAGCTTTATAGGAAGAACATTAATTAAACTGAAAGGCAAAAAGTACATTTTCTATGCTTTCCGTTAGGCCCTCCTTTGAGATGAAACACTGTGTGTAACCCAGAATGAGAACACAGCAACATTACTAGATGTTTTACATGATGAAAGTCTAAGGCAATTTAAAGTCAGGGTATATGATTTAACAATACATATATAATATTTCTTTCATGTGTAGGGGGATATACAGTTCCTAATGGAAACAATAACAGAAGTAGAAGCCCTAAATGAATTCTTTGCAGAAAGCAAGCATGCCTTCCCTGATTTTGCCAAGCAATACTGGGCTCAGCTGACAATCAACCAGTTATTAGCCCAGAGGTAAGGAAGAGGATGCCTCATTTTCTTACTGTTTATATACCAGTAGAGTGTGTGTGTCAATAAGGGGGGAAATGATTACTGCCAATACAGAGAAATGTAAAATAGGATTAAAATTATATTGTAAAACATATATTAAAAAGTAAAATATTTTCACGACAAGCAAGTAAGAAGAATGCACCATCAAAGTGACTTAATAACTAATATCTTAAGTCACATTACTACAAAGCTGGAGATGAGCTTTAACAATATATATTTTTTATATATTTTAACCACAGGTTAGTAATCTATCATTTGCTGCAACTGCTCAGGCACCCCTACAGTGTTAAAATTTCCCCAACCCCTGGCAGTGGCACGTATGGTAGAGAGCATAGCCTGCAGGTTAATGTGTATGAAAATATAAAGGCTTGTGAAATAAAATGTATATTCTAAATACTATTTACTGTAAGTGTGAACAACATATAGTTATCAGAATACAACATTTTTCTTTGACAGTGGTCCTTTAAAGAATATGTATTTGACATTAGTACTAGCTATAATAAATATGTTAACCAAACCAATACCAGCGTGCACTGGCCTTGTGAAGTAGTAAAGACGCTTTAAAAAACTTTTTTTAAATACACTCACAAGCAATAGTAGATTTTAGTTCATCACTGTATACAACAAGGCTTCAGTTTCAAAGTGTCCATAAGAACGCTTTCAAACATCTCATAATACCACATGGACATACTACACTGGCTACGGCCTGCCTAGTATGAGTCCGCTGCATCAGAGGCTGCCCACCTCTCAGAATATTCTGAATACACACTGTACTCGCTTAATGATCTGGCCCAATGGAAATGACCATGTGTGGCCATAAACACATTGATGAGAGCACAGGATGAAGTCAACTAATATATCTACTAGGGATGTCCCAATGCCACTTTTTCAAGACCAAGTACAAGTACTTCCGCACATGTACTTGCTGATACCAATCACCAATACTTTTTCTTAAAGGGACAGGTGACTTTTTAAAAAAACAATACAGACTAATGATTTTAGGCCAATTTCTTATTATGAAGAACTTTAATTTAAAAGACTGTTTTAGAACAATAAAACATTTTTATTTGCTTTCACAAAGTTGTAAAACCAGAACAAATTGTAAATCCGGTCCTGGGCAGGCAACTTCGGCACTACAGCTGCAGTGATACTACAAATCCAATCATGCATCTGCCTCTGGGATCATTTAACCTATTCATATTAGCAGGGAAGAATTTGTAACTCTATTACTGCAGTGTACTGGAAGTGTGTACTATGGATCATTTAACCTAGTACACACTTCCAGTACATTGCAGTAATATAGTTACAATTCTCCCCTACTTCTTCAAATCTGTGCCACTTCCCCCAATTAAACCGGCTGGTGACCCCACCTGCAACTTTCAGTGTGCCGACAACAGGCACAGAGCACAGGCCCCGTCCGTTCTGATACCTGCAGCCAGCCCTGTCACAGCTTCCCTCATTCACAGTTTGTTTTTTTTAGAATGGCCCAACTGTCCAATCGCTGGTGTCTCATGCATCCCTCTAGTAGTCGGCACTGGGCGGGAGTGCGTCAGCGTGTCTGTGCTCAGTGTCTCTGGTGTGCTTGTGGGAGGCATTCCAGCAAAGTCCTCATTTAGCTGCCAGGCAGACTGTCCAGAAGACCCCAACAAGCACAGCACCTCTGGGCAGCATTAAGCTACCTAACAAAAAAATTATAGCACAGATATCAGCGCTGTGTATCGGGGTATTTTCACAGGCACAAGTACTTGTGAAAATGCCCTGTATCGGTCCCGATACCGACACTAGTATCGTATCGGGACATCCTTAATATCTACACTGCCTTAGAGTGACATTGGCAGTCTAATCAGTCAAATAAAGACTAAACATTTTATATAGATAGATATTGGGCTACGATTAAAATTGCCTATAATATTATTATTGTGTCTCTTAAGGATGGCAGAGAGTTAGCTGACATTCAAACTCTTCTTTCAAACAGTCAGGGTAATAGAAAAAAAACATGAGGAAAAAGCATGCCATTATAAATTTGTTGCCTATTGACATAATGTCAAGGAAAGATATTCGGTTATCAAAACTTTTCCCATAGATTATAACTTGTCGATTTCTACTACAGGAGCTTAGCAACTACAGCAGAGGTCAAGAGGACACTTACGACCAAAATAATGCAGCTGTCAATTACACATCATTTAGTGACTCCCTTCACGTCACTGCTGATCGAGAGTGAGGATGGCAAAGAGAGAATGTTGGCAGATCCCCCAAGCTTAAGCAAAGGAGCATGCTGTCCAAGTGAGAATCCTTTTTACTTTTCAGCAATTATACAAGATGATGCACTGATGAGTTTAAAGTCCATACAAAGTATAAAATATAACACCAGTAACTATTGCAGAATTTGTGCTTTGTACATTTTAATCCAATATGAAGAAAAGTGTATAGGGAGTAGTTAACATTTTGAGACTGCAGTGATAAAATTGAGCATCGTTAGTAATATCACGTACTATAGACACTATGTGGGTATGAAAGCATCCTCTGTCTAATAAAACATGGCAATGCTGTTCCAATTTTTACAATGATGGGAAATAAATAATCCGTCTAGGACTAGGGTCACTGCTGCCAGCCCCACAAGTATGGTTGCTACATCTGCTAAACACATTGATAAATCACTACAGAAGTGAAAAGAATGTTTTCCTGTTGTTCAGAAAATGTTCCTCTTCTACAAAATTCTCAAACCACATTAGTGGTCAGTGTAATAATTCCTTACATTGCTGGTCAGAGTGGAAGTGCCCCTGATGTTAGTGGTAAGGGGTAAAGTGCCTCTTGTATTGGTGGTCGGTATGATACCTTTTTCATTGATGGTTAGTGGTGAAGTGCCTTTTATGTTGGTTGTGATTTGGTGCTAAATAAATCATTAGTGCCAGTGGTTACGTACCTGAGAGAAGCAAGGCACTTCTGTTCCTACTCCGCCAGCCCTGGCACCAGATCAACCAAAAGGAATATATTAGACTTTTTTTATCCTGAGCCAAATGTGGAAAGGCAGCTATCGGGGACAACCTTTAGAGGAGAAGGCATCAAAATACGCTTGCTGCCCCTGCATTCTGAGTCAGAGATCATAATAGTGATCTTTTACATAAATTCTTCCCTGGATAACACAGATGAGGGAGCCATGCAGGATGGAGCCAAAGAAGGCTCTAAGGAATGTGAGGACTCTCGTAGCGAAGCATGGTCCAGTCGGTGTCAGGTCCAAAGGAAGGAACTTCTTGCACCATAATCCACTATGTTCATAGTGCACAGTTCCTTCTTTAGAGCCTTCTTTGGCTCCATCCTGCATGGCTCCCTCATCTGTGTTATCCAGGGAAGAATTTATGTAAAAGATCACTATTATGATCGCTGACTAATATATTCTAATATATTCCTTTTGGTTGATCTGGTGCCTGGGGAAGCTCAGACTGCGGAAATAACTCCTAGGCTGAAGGATACTATATTGGTCCTTATTGACGTGGTGGGTACATGTTTAGAACTGGAGTAACCTGCTTCTGCATCCCACAAGGTTACCAGTTTGGGGTCCCTTAAAGACCAAGTACATGTTTCTAGCCATATTTCATGTTACACCCGTATTTAGGGTGTAACATGAAACATGGTCAAATTGTAGGATCTGTGAATGGAAAAACTGCAAGTCCCATCAGCCACCTTGGCAGAGGGACTTGTAGTTTCAATGCAATACAAGTGAGGTGACGTCACTGCACTTGAAGTCCAACAGAGCCCTGGCTCTCAGACTGTTTCTCTGTTTCTCTGATTCATGTCCATACTGAGGTATAGACATGTAGTAACAGGGATGGGAGGAAGTGCACATAAGGAAGACATTACCATCACAATACAATTCAAGACAAGATGGTAAGGAGGGCACTGCCTCTGGGGGCTTACAATCTATAAGGGATGGGGCAAGTGATGCATGTGGAGGTAGCTGTGTGGGAATGTATTGTTTGAGAACGTGATGGTTCAGTGGTTAGGTTGAGGTGGGATAGGCTTCCCTGAAGAGATGAGTCTTAAGGGATTGCCTAGAGAAAGTCAGAGTGGGAGATAGTCGGACAGGTTGGGGTAAAGAGTTCCAGAGGATGGGAGAGACTCTAGAGAAGTCCTGGGGGTGAGCATGGGAGGAGTTGACGAGGGAGCTGGAAAGCAGGAGGTTTTTGGAAGAGTGGAGGGGACGGTTAGAGTGATACTGTGAGACAAGATTTGAGATGTAGACGGGGACAGAGTTGTGGATGGCTTTGTAAGTCGTTTTTAATATTTTGAATTTTATCCCTTGGGATACTGGAAGTCAGTGGAGGGATTGGCAGAGGGGGGTTGCAGACACTGAGCGATTGGTTCGGTGAATGAGTCTAGCAGCAACATTCATGATAGACTCAAGGGGGGATAGCCTGTGTAGAGGAAGGCCAATGAGCAGGGAGTTGCAATAGTCAAGACGAGAGATAACAAGGGAGTGGTGATGAGTAGTTTTGAGGTTTCATTGGTGAGGAAGGGGTGTATTTTGGAGATGTTTTGAAGGTGAAGGCGGCAGGATTTGGATAGTGATTGGATCTGGGGAAGAAATTCTCCATTTGAACTAAATGTAATTGTTTTGGTTAAGTTTTCTTTAACACTCTTTTGTTACTGTAGTAAATGGATAACAATTATTTTTGTTCCACTAGCAATACTAGCTACAAAGAGTCCGGTTCAGCATATAACAACACCAAAGACACCTCAGACAACCCTATCTCCATCTGAGACACCTGAGGAGGCGAGACAGCTAACAATATCAATGATACCGAAAACTGAATGTCTGATTGGAAAAACTCCAACTCCAACTTGTGGTAAATATGTATCTGGTCATGTGTTAGCTATAATCTAAAGTGATTTAGTGCAGTAAATGGACTTTAACATGTCTATAGGTCTTACAGAAAACAGCAACATCATAAGTAACCCAGAGAAATCAGTTTAAACTCACCTTTTACCACCATTTACCAACAGAAGATACAAATAGTTGACGGACTTTTGAAGTACCCACACAAAATGTTAAATATATATTTTAAAAAAATGAATTACATATTTTTTACAGTTAAAAGCACAAAATACATGAATTGATAAGAGAAAACGGAGCCACGTTTATCGTGTTATCTCATTGTTACTCATCCGTTACACCGTCTACTATAGATTATACAGTCCATATTCATACATTACATAAACCGATTTTAGGCACAATTGTCATAATTGATAGAGGTCTAGTAAGATGAGTCATGCTCTCTGCGTTTTACAGATTATACCACTTCTTCAACTGCTCATGAGACTTCCATATAGCATTGCAGAAACGTTAGAGCCACAACTCTGGAGATATCTATTAAAAAGATATTCCGTGTGCAAGCGTGAAGACAGAATATTAGGACAGCCCCCAGTTTTCTGCCAAATCGTTATATCATGGGAGTGATGTTTGCTATTAAATTCATGCCTATCGGATATATTCTACCACTCCATATGTATCCCGCTATGCAATTTGTATGAGGGGTATACAAAGGTAATTCACCACTGGGTGCGCCATGCAGTGAATATACAAGTCACCATTAACAAGGTGGTGTAGCGTTCCAAGGTGGGACAGGAGAACTGGCCTCCTTTACTCTCTCCCGTGATGCCCATTTAGCAATGCTTTAAACAATGAACTGACTTCTGATTAGCTATCAGAATACTGCTGTCTGCATATTATAATTTGCATAATTATATAAAGGTTTATGGGTCTCTGGAATTATATGTGGGGTTGTATTAAAGAAGTGATTATATTAATAAAATAAGTATCTACCACTACCTTTGAGGATTTAGAATTGCATATTAATTTAGAGTCTGGCTACAATCCCATCCTTGCTGTTTAGCATTAATGTGGAGGCGATGGATTTCTCTCGTTCAACCCACGGGACTGAAATTTGTAGCACGTATGGCTAGCATTACTCTTATGCTAATCTCAGTGAATTGATCAATTTGGATGCTTGGTAGCACGGTTTGTTTCAGATACCTGCTACACCACACCAAAACTAAATATAATATCATTTTATGATAAATACTTTAGAATCAAGATATTTTATATTCCAGCAGATATGTTTTATAAAAAACAACGGTTAATAACCTCTGCATGATGAAGAGTAAGAATATATAACATCAACAGCATGTTAACACTGACAATTTATTTGCAGTTGATACAGATCCACATTTCATTATAAACTTACCAAACAGCCAAACAGATGTCTGCTTCAACATTGATGCACAACCAGGAAATATGCTGAACCTCCTGACTGATAATGAATTAGGTAAGTGCAAGCAAAGTTGTTTGCATCTAATATATTTATTGTTTTGTATTAGGTAATGAGTGTCATCATTCAGTCCACCTTTCTGTCTGTAGCTCTAGGTTTCTCTAAAGTAATTTCAATGTACAAAGATCATACTATTTTTCCAAGGTGAAGTAGGTAGCAGCCTACTTTATTTTACCTATTTTTGCTTAACTGCCTAGTAATTATTGTGAGAACATGGTGAGCTGTAACTATCCTGGTGATTCTTCCATGGCTACAAGCCAGCAAAATAAAGCCCCTTCTAACGTTCAGAACATTCTTTCTCAAACAGGGTTCTGTGATATTCTAGAGATCCTTCTAGAAGCTACTAGGGGTTCCTTGAGCAGCGGCTAATTAATCTCCTACCTGCATTGACCACAAATGCAAGAAGTCACTTAGACAGTGACCATTAATGTTGGGGATTAATAGGTACTATCCTTGTCGCACTCCTTATCGATATGTCCCTTGTAGTGGGGGGTGCTCGCAGTGACTGCAGATGGTGCCGCGAATGTCAGCAAAATTGTAGAAATGTCACCAGCACACCAGTCCTTTTAGGATAGCAAAAGCTTCATTTATTGAAGTTTCTTGTCATATGACCAACAAGCACTTTCGGGACCACACAGGGTCCCTTCATCAGGCTTTAGCATTGAGGGGATCATTAATAATCATTTCAAGATCACTACTGAAAATAATTTTGCTGAATAAAGCATGGGGATGTAAAAGAAAAACTATCTGTCCTGGGTGTCAATTACAAAAGGTATGTTACATTATTTGTTCTTTCATTTCAAACTTTCCACAACTTGCAGATCACATTGCTGTACCCTGAGCTGTAGAAATAATCATTTTTAGCAGGAGATTCTATGATACCTGAACATTATGTTTTGTGGTGGCCTTGGGGAGTTTTCAAGTCAGTAAATGAACAAGTATATACGAATAGGTATGGAAGGTGGACAGAAGTGTCCATGCCTCAGAGTTAAATAGGGAGAATTTTGCCACAGAGTGACTGGACCCCATAGAACTCACCCAATCTTAATTTAATAATTAGAAGATTGGTATTGAGAAAAAGTATTTAATTTAGCTAAAACTGGGCATTTTTAACTTAAATCCACTAAAAGCTACCTGAAAGTTGTAGCGGGGCACCAGTAAGCTGAACTTCCCACTTACTCCAGAAGAGAGATCTCCCCAATGTAATTGATTCTTCCTCCACGTTGCAGCCAATACTGAGCAAAGCACGGCAGCTCACTAAATAAAAATCAAGGCCTAACTGAGATGGATAAACCAGGTGGGCAAAAATGTCAGTTTTATGAACGCTAACTCTGAGAAAAAGTAAACCAGAAAGTAATGTTTTCTTTTGCAGGTATTGCGATTAATGGTAAGATAATTACAGCTAAGAAAGCTAAGGATGGCAAGCTGAACACCTACTTTGGTACATTTGGCTTGTATTTCAAGCAGCTGGACATGAAGATTGAAGTAGGCACTGAGAAAATAACAGTGAAAGATGCATCTTACAGTAGAGTGATGGGCTGGTCTGAGTCCATAAGCCTGGCCTACAAGAGGTGAGTGTAGGCTGGAAACACAGCTTTAACTGACTGATAAAGCTCACTAGAGAGCTGTTAGAAGTTTCTTTACTTCCATACACTGTATGTATAGTAGTTTAGAAGTATCTGTAACAGACTGGTGAGTATAGTTTTGTGATTTATATAATTTAAGAATATGCTTACAGTTAACCTGTGAATATAGAAATATGAGAGCCAATATTGCTGACGTTTTCTTCAGTCCACAGACATTAGAAGATATAGCATGTGTTTTGTGACCATTCTATGGCATCTATTTCTAAAATCCCTTATAAACCTACATAGTGGCCTCGGGTTTAGCCAGGGAGGGGGGTGCATTGCAGTTACCTTCAGTTGTAGCGACTGGATAAAGTTTTCTTTAAATCTATCTCACCTCTATCTGGGCTAGTGGTGTCCGTGAGTTGCTCATAGGCATTATATGGTCACCTGGTTCAGCAGTTTTTCAAGAGAGTGCCTTCTAAAGTCTATGGACACCTTAGAGTTTATTTCATTTTCACCCTGGCAAGGGTCTTCTTCTCCCAGTTACATCTCTATAGTCACTGATATCCTGCTGTTAAAGAAGAACTCCAGGGGAAAACAATAATTTACCCTTATGGAATTGAATATAAGGTAACACTAACTTTTTTATTAAAAAAATGTTAGTACGTTTAGATATATCACTAGAAATATACAATAGGTTTTAAATATCAGTCTATCAGGTGAAATTCTGCCAGTCATGGAAGGGTTTATAACATTTAAGCACTTGTAATAGTATGTATTTTTGACAAATCTGACAAAGTTGTTACTTTTTTTTTTTCAGGCTCACTGTGTCAGTGAAGAAGGAGAGTAATATTACTATTACAATAGATGATAACATGACTTTCTGGATAATCCTGCATCGTGTATGGAAGAATCATCCTGTCAACGTAGACTTCCTTGGACTCTACTTTCCTTCTGGTGGCTCATTTTCCTTTGGGGCACACGGTTTAATAGGTAAACCATGAAGTATTTTACAAGCAAGTAACATTACATTGCTGGAAAATCAAAGTATAGCGGTCTTAAAAAAGAACTAAACCAAATCCTTTTTTTTTGGCTTCACTTCTCTATTGGGTCACAGGAGTACATTTACTAATGTGACCCAAGCTCAGCAAATGGTGGGCTACTGCCCACTATATGGCAACAGCGCAGAGCCACACCGCAGCTGGGAAGAATCACAACAATATTGTCGGGATCTAAAGCCTGATTGACCGCTGGCTCTGCCTTTCTAGAGCCTGAAAATAGCTGTGCCCGCCCCCTCCCGTTTGTCCCTCCAATGAGCCCTGGAGGAATAGTGAGGGGAGGGGTGAATCCCTGCGGGAAGAGGTGAATGACAGTCAACACTGAAAAGACCATGAGCTGAGCGATCAGCAGTTTGTGATCGTTTAGTTCTCAAGCTAAAAAGCTGGAGTGTGACAGCTGCAGTGTCACTCACCAACTCAAAATATTGGGAAGAGTATTATTTTACTTTTCCAATAAATCTCCTTATTTTGACAATTTACCATGATGGACAATAGGTGACCTTTCCCTGACTATCCCCAACAATGATAACCAGGGAAAAGTCATTTTTTGAATTTTTTTTACGGTAAATTTTTTCTTTTCTCCTTTCTGTCATAAATTTTGGGTAAAGAAACCACATGGAGATTAAAGTGTATGTGCGCAAAATCTCACATTTAGTTTACCAATTTGTATTGAGCATGTAGTCCATCACAGGGGTGAGCTTGGAGCGGTGGCTACAACACACACAGGGACCATGGGGAACAAAAGTAGCCACCCTCCAGAAGGAAGGACAGTGTCAGCACCAATTCAGAGATGATTTGAGGATCTACAGTCGAGTGACACACAAATAAGCTACATTTTTGTTGATAGGGTACTTTAATGCATTTTTAAAGGTTTAACTACCGAGTTTAGCGTCACTTTAAGGGCTAGTTTACACCAGAACTGCATCAGAACCGCATGTGTCCGCACAGCTGCGATGTAGTGCGTTTTTCCTTAAAATTGGATTTCAGGTGTGTTCCAATGCGTTTGCATGCATCCCGTCACAATCCGACGCAGCTAAAATAGGGCAAGCAGTATTTTTTCTAGCTGCATCGGTACAGACCGGACTGGTGTGAACAGAGCACAAGAAATACCATAGGAAAGCATTGTGATGCGTTTTTGATGCAGTTGCAAAACGGAACGGATTGCATCATTACTGCATCTGGTGTGAACTAGCCCATACACGTTTCATTTTGAATAGCACCCCAAAGCACTAAAACAATCTGCTTTTGTGCTACAGCACATGACGGAACTGCAGTGCGTTTCAAAAAAAGTCAGGTGCCGTTTCCTGTGCGTTGTGGTACATGTTGACACCGACCTAAACGAGAGCATTGTTATTGCTTCCTGATAGAGATGGCCATTAACAGTATATCATTCTTATAAATCTCTATACATATACATATAAAGATACAGTATATGCTTATTCTAACACAGCCAAAGACCTCTAGTTTCTTTAATACTAGATGTGATTGCTAGAAATAAGATAAAGGAAAAGCAGCATTGATGGAAACCTGCACTCACAGATTTAAAGTAACTGCCATTGCTTCAAAAATACTGGCTACATGGCTGCCTCTGTCTTGCTTGGTGCTACTAACATGAAAGAAGCATGCATAATAGAAAATCAGAGTGCCTAATATGTATGCTTGTTCCCAGTGACTGCTTTATAAAGTATTGTCAGCCAGGCAACTAGCATTTTCAGAAGGAAAGGGAGGCAATGACAACCCCATATTTTCTCTGATAATAGTTAGTAAAACTTTCCTGTGGACAGCCATAATCAACAAGGGTCTTTGACATTGGCTTGGGTTATATAATACTGGAGCTGTAAAAGTCATAGAAAAACAATATTGCTTTACATTTGCAGTATATAAATGCCTCCAAAGGGAATAGAACATAGATACATAAATACATCTCATTTGTCTTCATTCATCCAGGCCAGTTTATGACGGATCCAGAAGTAAGAGTCTATGATGTGCGAGCCAGTACTGATCCAGAGAAACCTATCGCTACCATGAATGTGAAAGAAAATAAGCTGACAGTAACAAGGTTAGTTATAAATTCCGTATTATGGAAAAGAAAATACAAAAATGATAGCTGGTCTCATACATTTTAAAAAATGGGTGAACGTTGGATCACCAAATTAATTGATTCATGATCCCACCACTATTGCAATACATTTCTACATCTGCTATGAGAACGTCTCTAGTCAGACTCTGGAGTTGCAAGTGATACGACTTGCTGATTTAATTGCCCTTTTTATTATTTACAGACTGGACAGTCTGTAGAAACCATCACACCAATGCATTTCCGGTGCGTTGTAAAAAAAAAAAAAAAGAGCATCGCCTCATTTTTAAAACCATTAGGGACAAAGACACACATAGCCACTAATGAAGCATACACAGTATGTTCCATAGTTCAAGTGGATGAGTTGGGGGTGGAAATAAAACTTCACTTCACGGTGCCTGTTCTGTTAAGGGTTTGTGCCTTCGGCTCTTCTCAAAAAATAGGCATCAGATTTGGCCATCTCTAGTTTGTTTGCTAGTAAACCCATTAAACTCAGTGATAGAATTAACATCCTCATACAAATGGGCATGAAGAAGGGATGATTTATCTTCCTTATGTCTGCTGAACATTTTCCAGACAAAAGGAGCAAAAAGGATGTAATGAGTGGAATGCTTAAATACACATACATGTCTAAAGTGTATGCAAACTCTGACAATGAACTTCTCTTATTTGCTCCCTCTTGGTCTGTTTAATATCAGAAAATGCTTTCAGTGGTGTAAAGTTGAAAAAAAATACCTGCTGATCATGTCAAAAATCCAGAGCTGTCCTGCGTCCACTGCTCTTCTCCTGTGTTGCCTGATAGAGATTATATAGCCCTCCTAGTTTTTATCGTGGGTCTACAGAATGGACTGAATTTTGTCATGATGGGAGACTGAGGTGGGACTGAGTAATTTGGCAAGAGAACTCTGGGCAGAGCTGAAAACACTCAGGGCCCGTTCACACTATGCGGTGACTAGCTTTTTTTCCCCTCACTCCTGTGAGTGAACCAACGCCAGTCACCGTAAGGGCACACAAACAACAATAGACCACAATGTGGGCGTGATGTGCAGTGGGCTACAGAAAAATGCAGATATACCGCATTTTCCTGCAGCACACTGGATGCCACCAGAAGTCACCATACCACAGTTCAATGTAAAACACTGCTAGGCGACGACATGCATGGAGTGTGTAATAAGTGAACCGTTGCTTGCATTGTAAAAACTAAAACCACAACTTGCCACCGTCACCTAGTGGACTCTTGCTGCAGGATAAAACACCTCATACTAGGCAGCTAGTGTGAATTAGTCCTTACTACACGAAAATGTATGCTGCACATATTCTTTTTATTCACTTTGCTCAGACATACAGTTTAAGAAATGCGTCCTTTACATTTTTTTGTGGCAGAATGAACACCATCTGCAATAACAGGGTGCACATTTATTTTGCTTGCTTCCCCACTGAAAAGATTTGACTGGCAATAAATAACATGCGCATATGCAGTGATCCCCCAGGTGTCTTATCACACAGGTGTCATGGGATTTATGGGGCAACTATACTTTCATATAGTTATCCCTTCATTTAAACACCCCACCCCTACCACAAGCCATGCTCCTGCCAGATTCACAGGAGTCGCACAGTGGCCCTTTTCTGTGCAATGCCTTTCATTTATATGGGGAGGTTGACTATAAACTATCCAGATAGGCAGTCTGTCCATGGAGTTGAATGGCATTTGTTTTTGTTCATGTGCAGAAGATAGGGTCTGGCCATAACAGTAGTTATTTATTTTTAATAGATGTTCGCAATGCTATACACTCAATGCCACCCCCCCCCCCCCCCCCCCCCTTTTTTTGTGCTCCAGTACATTTGGTG
>NW_017306295.1:1502916-1507728 GCF_000935625.1 Nanorana parkeri | reverse complement strand
CGGAGAACAAAAGTTTGGAATTGCTATAAAATCAGTGTTGTGCAAAATCATATTTCTTAGTTTTGGTTGGACCCAAATTTTTATTGCCGTCAATATCCCCGTTGGGAAGAATAAAAAAAAGTGTGAGGAAGTGTAAAATTTTACAGTTGTTCCCAGAGCACGAGGTAAGGAGAAATATTCCACTGGGGGCACTTGTTCCAGGGACAGATTTCGAAGAGGGGAATTTCCTTCACTTTGGGTTCTCTCTCCCTCAGTGAAAAATAAACTGACAAGGGTTTTAACCCTTTCCTACTTTATCCAAACCTAAAAAAAAAATATAACACTGCAATAGGCCATAGGCATGCCTAGCTTATTCAACAACTCACTTGTTAGTTAGCTGCTAATATAGGTACTGCATGTTTTTGTGTAATGGAATCTTTTCAAACATTCAATAAGCTCTCCTTAAAGAAATTGCAAGTGTAAATTGGAATGTAAGTTTTATAAACACTGACAGAATGAAATAGAATAAAAAACCTTTTCTGTGCATAATACAACTTTTGGTTTTGTCTTTCTATGCTACAGGGGAGTACAGAAAGAGTACCAGTCCAATAATGTGCAAGGTACTAAAGTCACCTGCTGGTTTGTACACAATAATGGAAAAGGTTTCATCGATGGACACTATAGAGACTACATGGTACCTCAGCTATATAGCTTCTTGAAACGCCCCTGAGAAGCCCCACATATATGCATAATAGCATGGAATACACTGTCTACAGTTACAATAAAAGATGAACATGGTATTATTTTCCATTCCAAAGTCCTATTTTTAGTATTAGCAGTAAAGATTGATATTAATGGTTGGAAATCCAATAGAACCACACACAGCGTTTAGTGTTAACTGTTACTAAAGCGTAGTGTTAAATGATAAAACAAATACCATTTTTATGTGCCAACTTCCAATTAATGTGAATAAGCAGGTCTTGATTACAGCCTGAAAGAAATCAAGGTGTATTGTGCTTTCATAGAGGAAAGGATGTATCCATTCTTGCTTTATTTATATGAACATGATGTAAAAAGTGGTTGTTATAATTCATGTACTGCTTAAATAAAGTGCCTGTGTGCTGCCCTTTATTGCTTTGAGTTTTTTTAGTAGAAGCCATTTTCTTCACTTGACATTTTAAACCCAACAGCCAAGAGGAGTGGCCTGAGGAAAAAAGGATGGCATTCAGCACCTTCATGTCCATATTACTGCAGTGTGAATATTGTAGGCTCCGCGGCACCCACAACACACACCTAGGGTAGATAGTAACTATCCTGCACAGTTGATTACCTGTGTAGTAATACTATGTAAGAAAAACTCTATTGGGGATACAAGCCTGGAGATACCAGCTGCATCCTTGGTGGGCCGAGAAAATTGAACATCCAACAGGCAGCTGAAAAAGCCAAATCACAAATCAGTACAAAGGAAAATAACGCTACCATATGTGCCTCGGAAATATAACATGCACCTGTCTTGTGAGACTAAGCTGAATGAAAAATTCCTTTTAGGAATTAATGGTGTACAGATTGGATTGCATTTACAGATACAGGTGACAGTAATGACTGTCAATGGAAACTATAAATCATAACAGTGAAGTAGCTCTCTTCAGTAGGGAGGATATAGAAACATACACAATAAAAAGCCAGTAGACAACAGTAAATATGTTGATGGTTTTGGAGAAAGGAAAAATGTATACGAATTCTTTGGCATAAAGAAGTATTTTATTACAGGAAATTCCTTTTAAAAATACCTTCCATAACACATAGTAAGAAATAGACGTCAATATTAAATGTGGGAACAGCAGGAAGATGTAAACTGAAGCTAGCAGCTGATCATCCAAACTGAATTATCAACATATATACAGTCCATAAAACCCTGACATTGTAGAATTTTGTATCTTTCCAGCAGATATTTGTACACGGTAATCACGCCACCTTAGAGAAATGCTCGTATGGCAGCCCCTCCACCTTACGACCTTTCAAAGGACCCTGCGAAATACATATTCAGGAAATGTTAAATGCAAACAGAATTTGGCATCTAAAATAAACGCATACATACACAGTATACTTACTGAGTCAATTACTATTGTGGCAGAAAAGCTCTTCTCCTTTACAGACTCTAACAAGCCATAATGTCCCTTGTAGCCACCATTTAAAACCAATACTTTTTTTCCTGAAAAAAAAAAGATGAAACAACTTAAGGGCCTGCTTTTTCTCCTTTACAAAACTCAACAGGTATGCAAAACCTTGAGCTGGAAGCATGTTGTCACAGCTTAAAAAATAAATTGCACCTGTTAAACTTGCACCTGTTGAGCGATCTCAAAAGCATCTTGCACTCCAATGCAAGCTAAATTAATTTTAAAGCAAGTTTGATTTGTCTATCGACACAAGTCCTTAAAATATAAAAAACTACCCTGCTGCCGCTCAATGAGCACAGCTACCAAACATCTTCAACCACTGGGTTGATGGAAGATTATATCTTAATAGGTAAGCCTGTATGTTTATAATGTGTCACCAGTTTAGGACCTAGGACATGTCCAACACAGCCTAAAGCCCTTCCCTGCTGAGACCCCACTGATGCCTGTAGTTGCTGGGACCTGCTGTCACTTTGACAGCCGAGGCCCTTCTCAGTGTATCACAGCTAAGATCAAGAGATATTTCAGCCACGAACCGCAGAAACAGTTGTTACTGGTGAGTTGTAACTGTAAACAACCACTGATACAAAAGGAGGCTAATTCACAAAAGGAGGCTAATTTACAAAAGCAGTAGAAAATGTTCACACAACTCGGTGTGAAGATTTACTTAAACTATCACCTAATTATCCTTCAACTGACACTAAACTCAGGAGTCAGATCTTAAAAATGTAATGTAATGTAACAAAAATGTATATTTTTTGTGCATCACTCCGCTATAGATCCTCAAATCATCTCTGAATACATGCTGATACTGTCCTTGCTTCTGGAGGGTGGCTTCTTTTGTTCCCCATGGTCCCTGTGTATTGTAAAGCAGTCACCACTCCATGCTTATCCCTGTGGTAAGACTACAATCTCAATACAAATTAATAAACTAAACATGTGATTGTAGTCCATCAAGGGGGAGCAAGCTTGGAGCTGTGGAAGTACAGTAATACCTTGGTTTACGAGCATAATTCGTTCCGGAAGCATGCTTGTAATCCAAAGCGCTTGTATATCAAAGCAAATTTCCCCATAGGAAATAATGGAAATTCAGATGATTCGTTCCACATCCCAAAAATATTCATATAAAATGATTACAATACTTTACTGTAATATAATAACATATAAAATATAAAGAAAAATAAACCAATTACAGGTACCTTTTGTGGCCGGTGTGAGGGGGACAAGAGAGAGGAGGATTATTGTGTAGGATGACTTTTACTGTCACTAATGGAATCACTGCTATCTCTTGGCTCAATGTAATCTTTTTCATTTTGTGAAACCTTAACAAGGAATCTATCCAATGTGACATTGCATTGTCGTTAAACAGATTCAGCGCTCGCACTGCTACAGCCTTGTTCGGGTGGTGCTTTTCTACAAAAGTTTGCTCTTTTTGCAAGACATTTGCTTGTATATCAAAGCAAAATTTTTCAGAAATGTTTGCTTGTCTTGCAAAACGCTCTCAAACCAAGTTACTTGTAAACCAAGGTATTACTGTACAGTCTAAGCACCAATTCACAGATGATTTGAGGATATACAGCCGAGTGATACACAAAGATGATACATTTTTGTTAATAGTTAGGTTAATTGAATGCATTCGGGGTATATTTATAAAGCAGTGAATCTTTCTGGTGAATGAATTTTAAATTACAATTGATTTACCTGCAGTAAATGTTTAGTGCTTTAATGTAAAAATAAACTGCAGAACAAAGTGTACTTTTTATAGTAATAGTTATTATTTTCAAATGATCACGTCAAACTGTAAATCTCTAAAGTAGATAGAAAATTAAATACCAACCAGAAAAAGCCATGGTCGCCCTGCCCCCACAAATTATATGCCTAACAAGTAATAAATAATAGATCTTTAGCTGAAAAGTGAAAATGGCTATGGAGCTCAACTGAAGCACCAGCAATTCACCGCTCCAATTCCCCCTCTGACTGTCGGTTGATATGACTGCCAGGTGCAGGCTATGGTGTGCTCCCACTACTTTGATAATTCCTTGTACAATCAGCCGCACAAGAACCCATAAGTGTCCATGAAAGTCCAACTTTCACCACCTAAACTTAGTCATTGAGGCACCTCTATGATTAAGCCCTGGTAGTAAAACGCGTGAGTGGCGTTTGTGGGAGAGATACCACAGTGAGGTGTTTGCTGTACTACGGTTGATTTTTATCTGGAAATATTTACAATAAAGTTGGACTTTTATGGATACCGGTTTTTGTATGGAGCTCAACTGGTTAACACTGACTATTCAGTCGTCATGATTAAAGCAGAACCTCAGTGATATAGTTAACCATGTCCAACATTAAAGCTAAAATAATTACCATTTAAAGACTTTGCAACTACAAAAACAATTGTATACATTTATGGTACTATTTAACCCTTTCGCTGCCAAGGACGTATGGCATACGGACCTACAAAAGTGCTTCCAGCTGGCCAGGTCAGTATGCCATACGGACCTGGCATTTACAGTTCTACTATAAGCTGATGGTCGCTTTAGCGACCATCAGCTTATAGTATAACTGTTCAGCAGACTGTCCCCTTTAAATTAATAGCTGTCATCAGCGGCTCAGAAGCCGCTGATGACCGCTATTATCAAAAATACCGGGCGCCCCCCCC